>NC_045976.1:42238777-42408777 GCF_010909765.2 Amblyraja radiata
AACAGGCCCTTCGGCCCATCGAGTCCACGCCAACCATCGATCAGCCGTTCACACTAGGTCTATGCTATCCCGCTTTCACATCCACTCCCTACACACTAGGGGGCAGTATACAGAAGCCCTCCTTCTTTGGGATGTGGGAGGAAACCGGAGCACCCGGAGAAAACCCACGCGGTCACGGAGGACGTGCAAACTCCACACACACAGACAACACCCTAGGTCGTGATCCAACCCGGGTCTGCGGCGCTGTGAGGCAGCGACTTCACCCGCTCTACCTGGCAAAGTGAGTGTTTATTACCCAATCTGCCATACAGCTGATGGAGTAACTCAGTGGGTCATGCAGCATCTGTGGAGAACATGGATAGGTGACGTTTCACAGAGTGCTGGAGTAACTCAGCGGGTCAGGCAGCATCTGTGGAGAACATGGATAGGTGACGTTTCACAGAGTGCTGGAGTAACTCAGCGGGTCAGGCAGCATCTGTGGAGAACATGGATAGGTGACGTTTCACAGAGTACTGGAGTAACTCAGTGGGTCAGGCAGCATCTATGGAGCTAAGGAAATATTTCCAGAAGGATTTTGGCCCGAAACGTTGCCTATTTCCTTAGCTCCATAAATGCTGCTGCACCATAACTCAGTGGGTCAGGCAGCATCTGTGGAGAACATGGATAGGTGACGTTTCACAGAGTACTGGAGTAACTCAGTGGGTCAGGCAGCATCTATGGAGCTAAGGAAATATTTCCAGAAGGATTTTGGCCCGAAACGTTGCCTATTTCCTTAGCTCCATAAATGCTGCTGCACCATAACTCAGTGGGTCAGGCAGCATCTGTGGAGAACATGGATAGGTGACGTTTCACAGAGTGCTGGAGTAACTCAGCGGGTCAGGCAGCATCTGTGGGGAACATGGATAGGTGACGTTTCACAGAGTGCTGGAGTAACTCAGCGGGTCAGGCAGCATGATACTTTAGGAAGGTACATCAGATTGCAGAGCTCTGTAATGTATGAACCTCTACCTCCGTCAGTGCCAGACGCTATGGGGAGAAGGCAGGAGAATGGGGTTGAGGGGGAAAGATAGATCAGCCATGATTGAACGGCAGAAGAGAGGTGATGGGCTGAATGGCCTAATTCTGCTCCTCCAACTTATGAACAAAGCAGTTGAGGCACTAGCTCAATGTTTGAGGAACATTTCGACAGGTCCTTGGATAGGATAAGGTGAGAGGGATGTGGGCCAAATGCAGGCGGGTGTTAAGACTGTAGAAAATGCAATTTCGTTCAAACCAAGCTGTTTGAATGACAATAAAAGGCATTCTATTATATTCTATTCTATTCTATTCTAGTGTAGATGGGACATGTAGGTCGGCATGGGCAAGGTGGGCCGAAGGGCCTGTTTCTGCCCTTATGACTCTACAATAGTCTGAGGTCAAATCAATTGAGAATTCAGCACCTTCCGTTTCGCACTCCTGCTCAAAGCAAACTTGTTACTTGAATTTCATATTTAAAGCAAAATCACTCTCTACA
The DNA here is from genome assembly GCF_010909765.2 of Amblyraja radiata. Taxonomy (NCBI): domain Eukaryota; kingdom Metazoa; phylum Chordata; class Chondrichthyes; order Rajiformes; family Rajidae; genus Amblyraja; species Amblyraja radiata. The sequence goes on from NC_045976.1 coordinate 42,240,291, forward strand.
ATTATAATAAGCTTGGTGTGATTGGAGGGAAGCGATGCCTTCATGTACTGTCCCAGATGATCATCTCAGAGTGTTTGAGATCGCTGCACCAAATGCTACTTCAAGCAACTTGAAAATACATATTCATCAAAAAGAAAAAAATTGTTACGGTTAACTTGAATGTTAAATTAATAAAAGATTTATAAGGGAACATCACAACCGGTGTAGCAGATGCCCAGAGGGATGAAAGAGGAAGCAAGTAAATGAATATGAATGCAAAGGAGTAACTTTGATCTGGTCTCTACATGGTTTGCAATCCACTATAACAGCAGCTGTCCAAACATCATATTTGAAGTGTGCAGACTGGTTCTGAAGTGCTCCAGATGTCACTTGAGCTGCCAGCGTTCACATTCCCACCTAAAAGAACCACACAATTCAGAGTTATTAGTCACCGAATGAAGGAAATGACGCAATACGTTGGAGTAACGCAGCAGGTCGAGTAGCATCTTTGGAAGAAGTGGACAGGCCACGTTTCGGGGTGGGACCCATCTTCAACTTTTGCTCTCAACCCCATTCTCCTGCCTTCTCCCCGTACACCCGCACTAATCAAGAATAAGGGGTTAGGCCATTTAGGACTGAGATGAGGAAAAGCTTCTCCACCCAGAGAGTTGTGAATCTACGGAATTCTCTGCCACAGAAGGCAGTGGAGGCCAATTCACTGGATGTTTTCAAGAGAGAGTTAGCTCATAGCTAAAGGAATCAAGGGATATGGGGAGAAAGCATGAACGGGTATTGATTCTGGATGATCAGCCATGATCACATTGAATGGGGGCGGTGCTGGCTCAAAGGGCCGAATGGCCGAGAACTGCACCTGTTTTCTATATTTCTAACAGGCACCTCAGCCCACTGAGTCAACGTTCACACTAGTTCTATGCTACGCCATTTTCTCATCCACTCCCTTCACACTAGGCAACAAGTTAGAGGGCCAATTAACCTACAAACCTGCACGTCTTTGGGATGTGGGAGGAAACCGGAGCACCCGGAGGAAACCCACGCAGGTCACAGGGAGAACGTGCAAACTCCACACAGACAGTACCCGATGTCAGGTTGGAGCCCGGTTCTCTGGCGCTGTGAGGCAGCGGCACTACCTGTTGCACCACCGTGCTTTGACACTATTTCACGTCATAGGAGTAGAATTTGGGCCATTCGGCCCATCAAGTGTACACCGACATTGAATCATGGCTGATCTCTGCCTCCTAATCCTATTTTCCTGCCTTCTCCCCATAACCCCTGACACCCGTTCTGATCAAGACACCAGGTTACCTACTCGGCCTGGATCTCGTCACACCTTGAGATCATAAGGTCATAATTGATAGGAGCATTGACAGAACCCTGAAGAAGAGTCTCGACCCAAAACGCCACCCATTCCTTCTCTCCAGAGATGGCGCCTGTCCCGCAGAGTTACTCCAGCACTTTGTGTCTCTCTTCCTCTAAAATCAAATGTACTTGTATGATTACCACTCATGCATCATCAGATTATTATATTATTGAGAAATAATTTCACATTTTTCAACTGTTACATGAAGTACATGTTAGAACCCCTCTGCACTTTATATTAGGAATTTTAAGGATGACTAGACTAAGTGGGACCCGTTAGGTCCCTGTCACACGGGTGGCCTGGTCCCCCAACGTAATATTCCACCACTCACCCCTTCCCCCAACGCAAGTATTATAGACAAAAAATAAATATTTGGGACATGTTTGATTTTAGCATCAAAACTTTACCGGAATTTAGAATGAGACTGGTTCCCATTTTCCCGCCGGAGTCAAACGTCTCGAGAACTGGAAATTTAAAAACAATTAATTAGTAACCAAAAAAAAAAATGTTGGCACCAAACTCTGATCTGCAAATGGTTTGCTAAATGACATAATACACATTCTTTAACGATGTAACTTTAAGTTTACAAATTAAAAGTTGTGCAAGCTTTTCGTGCAAGGATGCCGCCAGGACTTGTGGGCTTATAGAGTAGGGCTAGGACATTATTCTTCAGAGTGCTGGAGGCTGAGAGGTGATCTTATGGAGGTGTTTCCGCGCTGTGTCTCAAAATGAAAAACAATTAAAAGACAAACCGCTGGAGGAAGTCGGAGCACCCGGAGAAAACCCACCCACGTGCAAACTCCGTACAGACAGCGCCCGTAGTCAGGATGGAACCCGGGTCTCTGGCGCTGTGAGGCAGCAACTCTACCGCTGCGCCACCGTGCCGCCTTCATTAAACAGCAGTGGGCGGCAGTCCTAGTCTCACGCTCACACCCAGAGTTACCCTTGAGTCCTACGTCAAAGTCAACTTTATTCGTCACATGCCTCCGAAGGTGCAGTGAAATGAATTTGCCAGCAGCGATACACTTAAAAAGAACACACAATACACAATAAGATTTAACACAAACATCCACCACAGCGTTCTTCACTGTGGTGGAAGGCACAAGGTTCAGCCAGTCCTCCTCCTTTGTTCACCCGTGGTCGGGGGCCATGAACCGTCGGTAGTCGCCACTACGGACGGCCGGATGTACAGGCCCTTTCGTCGGGATGATCCAAACTCCGGCATCGGGACGGTCAAACACACTTGGAGTTCCCGAATCGGTTTGCTACATTTACTCACCAGAACCCCGCTTTAAGCGTTTTCTCGCCAGCTTGATTTGATCCTGGAGAATTTGTATCCAATCCTTTGGCCCGGGAACTCTGTCAATCCGATTTAGAGTGCAATATTTTTCTGTGAAAACTGAAATTTTACATTTCATTAGTTCAAAGTCTCGGGCGTGTGGATGAATTGATAACGAGTGCCGGCAGCCCGTGGAATTGTGAAATGTGGGAAGGCAACTTTCACAACAAGCTGCTCCAAGAAAGAGGCAACTGACACTGATGTAAAGGAGTAACTAACACACACTAAATAGAAGGTAGACAATAGACAATAGGTGCAGGAGTAGGCCATTCGGCCCTTCGAGCCAGCACCGCCATTCAATGTGATCATGGCTGATCGTCCCCAATCAGTACCCGTTCCTGCCTTCTCCCCACATCCCCTGACTCTGCTATCTTTAAGAGCCCTATCTGGCTCTCTCTTGAAAGCATCCGGAGAACCGGCCACCACCGCCTTCTGAGGCAGAGAATTCCACAACTCTCTGTGCGAAAAACTGTTTCCTCATCTCCGTTCTAAATGGCTGACCCCTTATTCTTAAACTGTGGCCCCTGGTTCTGGACTCCCCCAACATCGGGAACATGTTTCCTGCCTCTAGCGTGTCCAAAACCTTAATAATCTTGTTTAAGAAGGAACTGCAGATGCTGGAAAATCGAAGGTACACAAAAATGCTGGAGAAACTCAGCGGGTGCAGCAGCATCTATGGAGCGAAGGGAATAGGCAACGTTTTGGGCCGAAACCCTACTTCTTCCCCTCTCATCTCAACTCTCTGTGTGAAAAGTAGTAATTAACACACACTACATAGAAGGGGGGCAAAAATGCTGAAGAAACTCAGCGGGTGAGGCAGCATCGAGATGCTGCCTCACCCGCTGAGTTTCTCCAGCATTTCTGTCCACCTTCGATCTGCAGTTCTTTCTTAAACATACTAAACATGCGACTACCGCTGCACCATCGAGAGCATCCTTACCAACTGTATCACAGTATGGTATGGCAACTGCTCTGTCTCCGACCGGAAAGCACTGCAGGGGGTGGTGAAAATTGCCCAACGCATCACCGGTTCCTCGCTCCCCTCCATTGAGTCTGTTCAAAGCAAGCGTTGTCTGCGGAGGGCGCTCAGCATCGCCAAGGACTGCTCTCACCCCAACCATGGACTGCTTACCCTCCTACCATCCGGGAGGCGCTACCGGTCTCTCCGTTGCCGGACCAGCAGGTCCAGGAACAGCTTCTTCCCTGCGGCTGTCACTCTACTCAACAATGTACCTCGGTGACTGCCAATCACCCCCCCCCCCCCCCCCCCCCCCCCCCCCCCCGGACACTCCTCCCACAGGAAAAACACTATGACCGTATGCATGTAACTAGATTTATTTATTGAAATCATATTCTATGTCGCTCTTCCAGGGAGATGCTAACTGCATTTCGTTGTCTCTGTACTGTACACTGCACAATGACAATTAAAGTTGAATCTGAATCTGAATCTGACTAAATAGGTAACTGAAATAACTACACAGGTAACTTAAAATGGTAACGAAAGGACCTGAGTCGTCCCCCATTCCTTCTCTCCAGAGATGCTGCCTGTCCCGGTGAGTGACTCCAGCATTTTGTGTCTATCTTCGGAGTGAATCATCATCAGCAGTTCCTTCCCACATAAACCAAACTCCCTGATTAGTTCAGAACCTTTTCATACCTCTAGTCTCCCTTCCCCCCCCAGACTCTCAGTCTGAAAGAGGATCTAGACCCGAAACGTCACCCACTCCTCCTCTCCAGAGATGCTGCCTGTCCCGCTGAGTTACTCCAGCATTTTGTGCCTATCTAAAAGGGTAGCTAAAATAGGTATGTGTACTTGGTTACTTCCCTTACTAACCAATGTACTGCTTTATTATTATAACCTCTGCCGACTACACTGTTCATATTATCGTAACCCAACACGTGCTGGCAGTCCACGCTGCTACACAGCTGAAGCAACATGCTGCCGTGTATTATAAGTGCCTTTTAATAAATACTGCTGTACCACGTTCCTGAGTACTGCTGAGAGAATGGAGCAGCTGGGCTTGTACATCCTGGAGTTTAGAAGGATGAGAGGGTATCTCATCTCTACTCCCGGGGGGAGAGAGAGACCGCTTCCCGGAGCTCCCGCAACGCGACTTCTCCAGCCCGTGTCGCGGTGTTGGAACGACCCAGACCGGGGACGTACATCACCCGGCACGGCTTCATGGCCGTGGGACATTCCAGCGCCCGCCGAGGGCTCCAACTTTGTGACATTTAGACCGGGAGCGGGGCCGTAAATCGCCCGGCACCGCCTAAAATGGCCGTGGGACTTATCATCGCCCGCCTGGGGCTTGGACATCGGGAGAGACATGGAGAACAGGGGAGAGAAAAGACTTTGCCTTCCATCACAGTGGGTCCACTGTGATGGATGTTTGTGTGAGTTAAATTGTGTGTATGTCTAGGAAATTGTCTTTGTTTGTATGGCTGTGGAAACAGAATTTCGTTTGAGCCTCACTGAGGCTCAAATGACAATAAATTGTATTGTATTGTATTGTATTGTATCTCATTGAAACATATAGGATTGTTAAGGGTTTGGACACGCTAGAGGCAGGAAACATGTTCCCGATGTTGGGGGAGTCCAGAACCAGGGGCCACAGTTTAAGAATAAGGTGTAAGCCATTTAGAATGGAGCCGAGGAAACACTTTTTCTCACAGGGAGTGGTGAGTCTGTGGAATTCTCTGCCTCAGAGGGCGGTGGAGGCAGGTTCTCTGGATGCTTTCAAGAGAGAGCTAGATAGGGCTCTTGGAAATAGCGGAGTCAGGGGATATGGAGAGAAGGCAGGAACGGGGTACTGATTGGGGATGATCAGCCATGATCACAGTGAATGGTGGTGCTGGCTCGAAGGGCCGAATGGCCTACTCTGAAGGATTCTGCAGCTTATTAAAGAGGTAACATGTATAGGACAGGTTTAGAGGGATATGGGCCAAATGCAGGCAGGTGGGACAAGTGTAGTTGGGGCATGTCGATCGGCGTGGGCATGTTGGGAAGAAGGGCCTGTTTCCACACTGTGTGACTCCATTAGTTCATGTTATTAGAGCAGAATTGGGCTATTCGGCCCATCGAGTCTACTCTGCCATTCAATCACAGCTGATCCATTCTCATGCCTTCTCCCCATAACCCCTAACACTTGTACTAATGAAGAATTGGTAAGGAACCATGGGTTTATCTGCTCTGTGGCCTACTGCGTACAAGAGGAACATCTTTGAAGTACGGCCAGCCCACCATGTGGCATTTTAATGGTCAATGTGGTCTTCTATGTAACTAAAGTAACTTCTATAGTGGGGTGGGAGATTGCAACCTTCACGTGGTCCACCCAAGACCAGTGGAAGTCAGCGGAACCATCTAGGCTACACCATTACATCGATGACCCCATGGACGTCCCTGGCCCCCAAAAGCAGTGGACAACCCTCAACTGCTTGGTCGGACGCTATGGAGTAGCGATGAAGAGGTGGGGCCTCGTGGACAGCCAGCGCCTCCTGCGAGTGTGGGGACCCAACACAGACAGTGGAGCACATCGTCACCAGTTGCCCCAAACATCCAATGGTGAACGAGGTCTGTATGACCTGGACGATGACACGTTGGTCCGGCTCGCCTCAACCTAGCTGCAGGTCTAAAAGACACACGACAGAAGAAGACCATGTGGCATCCAGATCTAGAGGTGAAAGTTACCTTTTATCGCCCCCACGATGTTCTGGTCCAGCCCCTTCCTGTTGTCATTGGCTCCTCGCTTCCTCTTCCCGTTTGGGAGGGAGTTCGCCAAAGTGCGGTCGTCAAAAAATGCGGAGACGAGCTTGCGGAAGAGCAGGCTCCCGGTGCGGGAGTAGTTGAGCAGTATGGACTCCAGCTGGGACTTGGGGATGAGCACATCGTAGCCCTCTGCCAGGCGCACCTCCGGCTGCCACAGCCACGGCAAACACACAGTTAACACATCCTCATCACACAGTTACATCTTCATTCACACAGTTAGAAACAGAGAAAATAGGTGCAGGAGTAGGCCATTCGGCCCTTCGAGCCTGCACCGCCATTCAATATGATCATGGCTGATCATCCAACTCAGTATCCCGTACCTGCCTTCTCTCCATACCCCCTGATCCTTTTAGCCACAAGGGCCACATCTAACTCCCTCTTAAATATAGCCAATGAACTGGCCTCAACTACTTTCTGTGGCAGAGAATTCCACACATTCACCACTCTCTGTGAAAAAAATTCCCTAGTGGGTGTAGGATAGTGTTAGTATGCGGGGATCGCTGGTCGGCACGGACTTGATGGGCCGAAGGGCCTGTTTTTGCACTGTATCTCTAAATTAAACTAAACCAGGCTACAACTCACTCTGATTCTCAGCTTTGCTTAGTGATTAGTAACGGGGTGAAGATTGAAAGGGTCCGGGGATAAGGCAGGGGAATGGGGTTGAGAGGGAACAATAGATCAGCCAAGATCGAATGGCAGAGTAGACTCGATGGGCCGAATGGCCTAATTCTGCTCCTGTAACTTATGAACATGAACATGCAGGTCATCCACGGACTAATTCCTGTAGTTTTCTAGGAATGTGGCCAGGACACATCGAGTGCAGTTCTGGTCACACTGTTACAGCTACAGGGAGAGGTTTTTTTTTTGTTTTGAGGGTGTTTTGAGAGTGTGTGCCCGTGGCTTTGAGATTGATGAAGGGAGATGCAGGAAAGGGGAGACTGGAGTCCTCTCTGTATTTATATTGTGGGTCCAAAGATGGATCAACGTTGTTCCCAGCAGATTCATTACAAATTTCGCACGGAGACTAAGGAATGGGAACCTTTGAAGCTCAAAACAGGTATTTGAGCTAATTAGAGTGGGGAAATACTCAAAGCAAACTGAATTCAAATGACAGACAGGGCAGACATTGTTCTTAATCACTGATTATTAACATCCGCCTATTGTACAGAATCAGCGTGAGAGTCTCATTATCAAGAACCTGCATAACTTATCAACTTCTCCAAGTAAAAGTAAACTTTAAAAAGCCTTGTGTAGTCAAGAACTGCAGATGCTGGTTTAAATCGAAGGTAGGCACAAAATGCCGGAGTAAATCAGCGGGACAGGCAGCATCTCTGAAGAGAAGGAATGGGCGATGTTTCGGGTCGAGACCCTTCTTCAGACCATGCATTCGGGTTAGGGACCCCAGAATATTGATTTCTCCAACTTTAAGTAACCCCGGCATTCCCTCTCTCTCCATCCCTCCCCCACCCAAGTCGCACCAGCTTCTCGTTTTCACCCAACAAACAGCTAACAATGGCGTCCATATATATCTTTTCCCTTTCCCCTGACTCGTCCGAAGCAAAGATCCTACAGCGAGCAAGATAGACCACTCGGCGAAAAAGACGTAGTACGGCCATGGGCAGATTCGTGGGTAATTTTCGGCCCCATTTCCGTAACCGGATTCCGTCTCCGCACCAAAGATCCCGTAGCGGAGCAAAGATACTAGTGCAGAGACGGAAGCCGGTTACGGAAACATCCTCGTACAAAATAAAAGTTCTGTGGTAAAAATCTTCTCACAAACTGTTCCCCCGCAACGTTGATTACACTGCGAGTCGGGTTACGGAAATGGATGAAAAAAAGGCCCACGTTCCGCTCCGTTGTGTACTACACGTCAGCCCATTGCATTTAGCAGAAGTGATCTATCTTGCTCCGCTGTAGGATCTTTGGTCTGAAGGGGCTCGACCCAAAACGTCACCCATTCCTTCTCTCCAGAGATGCTGCCTGTCCCGCTGAGTTACTCCAGCATTTTGTGTCTATCTTTAAAAAACCTCAGTGAGTTTGTACAGGTCTATCATCAGGCAGTCATGACACAGCGGTATAGGACCATGGTCAGGCTGCATTTGGAGTATTGCGTGCGGCACTGGTCGCCCCCATTACAGGAAGGATGTGGAGGCTTTGGAAAAGGGGGGGGGAGGGGGTGGTTTAACGGAACGATTCCTGGATTAGTGGCCATTAGCTTTAAGGAGAGGTTGGACAGACTTGGATTGTTTTCTCTGAAGCACTAGAGGTTGGTCGGGGGGGCGGGGGGGAAAGACCTGATCAAAAGATACAAAGTTATGAGAGGCATAGATAGGGTAGACAGTCAAGGGCCTGACTCACTTACCCGATTTTTTTCGGCAACTTGCCGGCACCCGTCATTAGTTGCCGAAAATTTTCAACATGTTGAAAATCCAGAAAAAGGTACGATTCTTTGGGTGACTACTCACCAACATACAATCATCTACTCACGACCATACAGGTGTCACGTGTCGACAAGACACGGGGCAACGCCTGTATGGTCGTGAGTAGTCGCCCAAAGAGTCGTACCTTTTTCTGGTCGCCTCTGCATCTCTAAAACTAAAAAAAAATTTGAGAAAACCCATGCAGGTCACGAGGAGAACGTGCAAACTCCGTACAGACAGCACACGTTGGTCGGGATGGAATCCGGGTCCCTGGCGCTGTGAGGCAGCGACTCTACCCGCTGCGCCACCGTGCCGACCGTCACTTTGGATGGAAGCCAACGCTGCAAGTTTAGTAGCGTGCACTCACCTCCAGAAGATCGCTGTTGTGCACGCTCTCCAGATCGGGGATACAGGAACCTGCGCAGCGTGCTGGAGCGGGGCCGGCGTTGGCATCTGTGCTCAGCCTCTCGCTGGCTAACGTACGGTTCCTCTCCGCCTGGGCCTCGCTGACCGTCTGGTGCTGGAGGAGTTTGCGACTGGGCTGCGCCGGTAATGGTTTCAGCCGGTGGATCAGTCTTTTCTTAATGATCTTATTCCGAAGCAGATTGGATCGGAAGGGGTTGGTGTGGGCTGTGGGGACTTGCACTGTGCTCTGGGGACCTGCAGGACAAGGCAAGAGCAACATCAGCACGCAACAAAAGCTTCTCACTGTACGCGTGGCAATAAACTAAACTGTAGCTGTAAGTGTTTACTACAAAAAGTAGTGACCACTGCCCAGTCCATCATCGGCTCTGACCTCCCTACTATCGAGGGGATTTATCGCAGTCGCTGCCACAAAAAGGCTGGCAGCAACAAGGACCCACACCATCCTGGCCACACACTCATCTCCCTGCTACCTTCTGGTAGAAGGTACAGGAGCCTGAAGACTGCAACGTCCAGGTTCAGGAATAGCTACTTCCCCACAGCCATCAGGCTATTAAACTCAACTCAAACAAAACTCTGGGGTGGAAGATTGCAACCTTCATGTGGTCCGCACTGTTTCGACTAATGCAATCAACTCGACGTGCACAAACGGAAGATCAAATAGAACAAGTTGTCCTACAACTTTAGGCTGTGCACGCCACACGAAAGAAGAAGACGAAACAAAACTCTGAACATTAATAGACCGTTATCTGTTTATTTGCACTTTATCAGTTTATTTATTCATGTGTGTATATATTTATACAATGGTATATGGACACACTGATCTGTTCTGTATTCATGCCTACTATATTCTGTTGTGCTGAAGCAAAGCAAGAATTTCATTGTCCTATCTGGGACACACGACAATAAACTCTCTTGAATCTTGCATCTTGAGATTAAAAAGTATGGCAAGAAAATGCCACTCAGCAGGTCAGGCAGCATCTCTGGAGAAGGGTAGTGATCTGTGGAATTCATTGCCACAGAGGACGGTGGAGGCCAAGTCAGTGGATATATTTAAGGCAGTGATAGACAGATTCTTGATCAGTACGGGTGTCAGGGATTATGGGGAGAAGGCAGGAGAATGGGGTTGGGAGGGAGAGATAGATCAGCCATGATCGAATGGGGCAGTGGACTTGATGGGCCGAATGGCCTACTGCTCCTATCACATGAACATAGATAGATGAATGTTTTAAACATAGAACTAGTGTGAGAGAGTTAGATCGGGCTCTTAAAGATATCAGTCGGGGGTACTGATTAGGAATGATCAGCCATGATCACATTGAATGGCAGTGCTGGCTTGAAGGGCTTACTCCTGCACCTGTTGTCTATTGTCTATTGTAAACAGGTGATCAACGGTTAGACTGGTCTCGGTGGGCCGAAGGGCCTGTTTCCAAGCTGTATCTTTCAATCAACCAATTTATTGCGTACTTCTGGTATCTTTCAATCAACCAATTTATTTGCGTACTATTGTTCACTCGACGAAAATGAGGAATTATTCACTCTCGGTAAACTAGGAATTTCACTGCACCCTGGTGTGTGTGACAATAAACTCATTTAAATCGGTTTAATGCTTGAAAATGTAGAGAAAGGAACTACAGATGCCGGATTACACTAATAATAGACACAAAAAGCTGGAGTAACTCAGCGGGACAGGCAGCATCTCTGGAGAGAAGGAACCCTTCTTCAGAATTTACGACCCAAAATGTCATCTATTCCTTTTCGCCAGAGATGCTGTCTGACCCACCGAGTTACTGCAGCTTTTTGTGTCTACCTTTAATGCTTGAAACGGCTAGATCTGCTGTCACGTCAGTCTGAACAAGGGTCCCGGCCGAAAACATCACCTATCCATGTTCTCCACAGATGCTGCCTGACCCGCCGAGTTACTCCAGCACTCTGTGAAACGTCACCTATCCATGTTCTCCACAGATGCTGCCTGACCCGCTGAGTTACTCCAGCACTCTGTGAAACGTCACCTATCCATGTTCTCCACAGATGCTGCCTAACCCGCTGAGTTACTCCAGCACTCTGTGAAACGTCACCTATCCATGTTCTCCACAGATGCTGCCTGACCCGCTGAGTTACTCCAGCACTCTGTGAAACGTCACCTATCCATGTTCTCCACAGATGCTTTGGAAAGTGGTGAAATCATTGGACAAAGTCAGCATGGATTTACGAAAGGTAAATCATGTCTGACGAATCTTATAGAATTTTTCGAGGATGTAACTAGTAGCGTGGATAAGGGAGAACCAGTGGATGTGTTGTATCTGGACTTTCAGAAGGCTTTCGACAAGGTCCCACTTAAGAGATTAGTATACAAACTTAAAGCACACGGTATTGGGGGTTCAGTATTGATGTGGATAGAGAACTGGCTGGCAAACAGGAAGCAAAGAGTAGGAGTAAACGGGTCCTTTTCACAATGGCAGGCAGTGACTAGTGGGGTACCGCAAGGCTCAGTGCTGGGACCCCAGCTATTTACAATATATATTAATGATTTGGACGAGGGAATTGAATGCAACATCTCCAAGTTTGCGGATGACACGAAGCTGGGGGGCAGTGTTAGCTGTGAGGAGGATGCTAGGAGGCTGCAAGGTGACTTGGATAGGCTGGGTGAGTGGGCAAATGCATGGCAGATGCAGTATAATGTGGATAAATGTGAGGTTATCCACTTTGGTGGCAAAAACAGGAAAGTAGTCTATTATCTGAATGGTGGCCGATTAGGAAAGGGGAGATGCAACTGAGACCTGGGTGTCATGGTACACCAGTCATTGAAAGTAGGCATGCAGGTGCAGCAGGCAGTGAAGAAAGCGAATGGTATGTTAGCATTCATAGCAAAAGGATTTGAGTATAGGAGCAGGGAGGTTCTACTGCAGTTGTACAGGGTCTTGGTGAGACCACACCTGGAGTATTGCGTACAGTTTTGGTCTCCTAATCTGAGGAAGGACATTCTTGCCATAGAGGGAGTACAGAGAAGGTTCACCAGACTGATTCCGGGATGTCAGGACTTTCATATGAAGAAAGACTGGATAGACTCGGCTTGTACTCGCTAGAATTTAGAAGATTGAGGGGGGATCTTATAGAAACTTACAAAATTCTTAAGGGGTTGGACAGGCTAGATGCAGGAAGATTGTTCCCGATGTTGGGGAAGTCCAGAACAAGGGGTCACAGTTTAAGGATAAGGGGGAAATCTTTTAGGACCGAGATGAGAAAACATTTTTCACACAGAGAGTGGTGAATCTGTGGAATTCTCTGCCACAGAAGGTAGTTGAGGCCAGTTCATTGGCTATATTTAAGAGGGAGTTAGATGTGGCCCTTGTGGCTAAAGGGATCAGGGGGTATGGAGAGAAGGCAGGTACAGGATACTGAGTTGGATGATCAGCCATGATCATATTGAATGGCGGTGCAGGCTCGAAGGGCCGAATGGCCTACTCCTGCACCTATTTTCTATGTTTCTATGCTGCCTGACCCGCTGAGTTACTCCAGCACTCTGTGAAACGTCACCTATCCATGTTCTCCACAGATGCTGCCTGACCCGCTGAGTTACTCCAGCACTCTGTGAAACGTCACCTATCCATGTTCTCCACAGATGCTGCCTGACCCGCTGAGTTTATTCTGACATTTTGGATCTTTTTTTGTTGTAAACCAGCATATGCAGTTCCTTGCTTCTCCATTTTACTGCCGGTAGGCATTGTGTTGCAGAGTAATAGAGCACGGAAACAGGCCCTTCAGCCCATCATGTCCATGCTGACCGAGATGCCCCATCTGCCTGTATTTGGCCAATATACCTTCAAGTGTTTCCCATCAATGTCCCTGTCCAAATGTCTTTTAAATGCTGTTATAATATCTCTCCAATACCTCCCCGGCAGCTCATTCCACATACCCGCCACCCTCTGGTGTGAAATAAATATCCCTCAGGTTCCTATTAAATCTTTCCCCTCTCACCTTAAACCTGTGACCTCTGGCTCTTGTCTCCCTACTCTGGGTAAAAGATTGCCCTTTCTTCACTTTAAAGCAATAGACTCAGTTCCCCTGCCCTGTGTAAAAGACTCATTCTATCATCGAGTCATAGCATTCATCCAATCCATTCCCCTCGTGATCTCGTACACCTCTATACCATCGCCCCTCATCCTCCTGCGTTCCAGGGAATAAAGCCCCAGGCAGCTCAATCTCTCCCTGTAGCTCAGGCACTCGAGTCCTGGCAACGTCCTTGTGAATCTTCCCTGCCCTCTTTCCAGCTTGACGACATCTTTCCTGTACTGGACTGGAATGGGAAGATTGAGAACAAGTGGCCCCACTCTGTCTGCTCACCTGCCTGCGCCTGCATCAGCTCCCGCAATGTCCGCAGCTCCTGCAGGATGGCCAGTAACGTGGGCTGACAGTCACACATGCAGCAGTTAGTCTCCAGTGCAGAGTACGTCATCTCCCCTGCAGAGAACAGGCAACATCGACAGCACCATCAATCCCCATTCAAGAAATGGCTGGCACAGTATGGCTCATGGATATGCAGGGAATGGAGGGATATGCATCACATGCAGGCAGAAATTAAATTAATTAATTTTTAAAATGAGGTGGCGCAGCGGTAGAGTTGCTGCCTCTCAGCACCAGAGACCAGCGATCCCCGCACAGTAACACTGTCCCACACACACACACACTGGGGACAATTTTACATTTAATACCAGGCCAATTAACCTACAAACTTGTACGACTTTTGGAGTGAGGGAGGAAACAGAAGGGCGAAAGCGTCACGGTGGCGCAGCGGGTAGAGTTGCTGCCTCACAGCACCGGAGACCCGGGTTCCATCCTGACTACGGGTGCTGTCTGTCCGGAGTTTGCACATTCTCCCCGTGACCTGCGTGGGTTTTCTCCGGGCGCTCAAGGTTTCCTCCCACACTCCAAAGACGTGCGGGTTTGTAGGTTAATTGACTTGGTATAATTGGTACAAAAGTAAAAATTGTCCCTAGTGTGTGTGGAATCATTTTAATGTGCGGGGATCACTGGTCGGTGCGGACTCGGTGGGCCGAAGGGCCTGTTTCTGCACTGTATCTCTAAACTAAACTAAACTAAACTCATTATTTCATATTGTTATTATATTATAACAGTCACCATACTCAAACATGTTTAAACGTTGACATTTCAGGATAATGCCAGCTGTCTGATTGACAGCAAAGGGGATTTAAAAGATTTTGAGGATTAATTGTGGATGATCAGCCATGATCACATTGAATGGCAGTGCTGGCACGAAGGGCCGAATGGCCTACATCTATTGTCTATTGAAACACTATTTCCAATGTTGTTCATTTTCACAAGATCCACTGCCATGTCCAATAGCTGGTGCCTTGGACTAGGAGGTGTAACAGGATTGGGCCATGCACTTCCTTCAGGGAACATAGAACAGGCCCTTCGGCCCACAATGCCCATGCTGAACATGAGGCCAAGACCAACTCTTAACTTGCCTGCCCATATATCCCTTCATTTCCTGCATATCCACGCGCCTATCCAAAAGCTTCTTAAACACCACTATCGTATCTGCCTCCACCCCCACCCCTGGCAGCGCGTTCCAGGCACCCACCATCCTCTGCGTGGGCCAAAGGGCCTATTTCCGCGCTATATCTATAAAACTAAACAAATCGAATATAGGAATCGAATATAGGAGCAATGAGGTCCTTCTGCAGTTGTACGGAACCCTAGTGAGACCACACCTGGAGTATTGTGTGCAGTTTTGGTCCCCTAATTTGAGGAAGGACATTCTTGCTATTGAGGGAGTGCAGAGTAGGTTTACAAGGTTAATTCCCGGGATGGCGGGACTGTCATATGCTGAGAGAATGGAGCAGCTGGGCTTGTATATTCTGGAGTTTAGAAGGATGAGAGGGTATCTCATTGAAACATATAAGATTGTTAAGGGTTTGGACACGCTAGAGGCAGGAAACATGTTCCCTATGTTGGGGGAGTCCAGAATCAGGGGCCACACAGTTTAAGAATAAGGGGTAAGCCATTTAGAACGGAGACGAGGAAACACTTTTTCTCACAGAGAGTTGTGAGTCTGTGGAATTCTCTGCCTCAGTGGAGGCCACTTCTCTGGATACTTTCAAGAGAGAGCTAGATAGGCCTCTTAAAGATAGTGGAGTCAGGGGATATGGGGAGAAGGCAGGAACGGGGTACCGATTGGGGATGATCAGCCATGATCACATTGAATGGCAGTGCTGGCTCGAAGGGCCGAATGGCCTACTCCTGCACCTATTGTCTATTGTCTAAACAAAAAAACTTCATAAAATAAACATAACATACCGTTACTTTCCAAGATGCCTTGAATTCTGTCGGTATTAGGATC
This sequence comes from Amblyraja radiata, assembly GCF_010909765.2. Lineage (NCBI taxonomy): Eukaryota > Metazoa > Chordata > Chondrichthyes > Rajiformes > Rajidae > Amblyraja > Amblyraja radiata. Next base: position 42,255,960 of record NC_045976.1, read on the forward strand.
GACGATGGGTTTAGATGACCTGGAGCCTTCACCGCCGTATCCTCCTGAGGCAAAGGGATCGTGTGTTTGCACGTGGACATCTTTCCAGACCAGAGCCTGGGATGAGTACGGCTCGTCACGCTGAGCACCGCGATGCAGCCAGGTTACGTCTCGCGGCTCCGGCTCCCTCTTCGCCCCACCTCTGCCCTGCATCAGGGGCTGGTGGATCCTCACACTGTTGGCTCTGCTGTCCAGCAACCGTCTCATCCCAGATACCTGCTTCTTCAGACCCTCGCAGACGTTACCTGACACACAACATCAAGAGATAGCCTTTAGACTTTAGAGATACAGCTCGGAGACAGGCCCTTCAACCCACCGAGACCGCACCGACCAACCATCATCCTGCAGAACAGCACCAACACCATCCCACACAAACTTGGAATCATTTATAATTTTCCCAAAGCCAATTAGTCTGAAGAAGGGTTTCGGCCCGAAACGTCGCCTATTTCCTTCGCTCCATAGATGCTGCTGCACCCGCTGAGTTTCCCCAGCAATTTTGTGAACCTTCAAACTTATGCAGGAAGGAACTGCAGATGTCGGTTTAAGTTGAAGGTACACACAAAATGCTGGAGTAACTCAGCGGGACAGGCAACATCTCTGGAGAGAAGGAATGGGTGACGTTTCGGATCAAGACCCTTCTTCAGACTCTCGACCCGAAACGTCACCCATTCTTTCTCTTCCGAGACGCTGCCTGTCCCGCTGAGTTACTCCAGCATTTTGTGTCTACCTACAAACCTGCACATCTTTGGAGTGTGGGAGGAAACCGGAGCACCCGGAGAAAACCCACGCAGGTCACGGGGAGAACGAAACCTAAACCTGAAGACCATTTCTCCTGCTCTGCAACCAGGGTGATTAATTTAAAATTGCCACACTGAGTGAGGTGATTGTGTGTTACATATCTGTACATGGGTGAGACTGGAGCATGAGATGTCTTACCACAGACAGGAGAGAGGGAGAGGGGGAGAGGGGGAGAGGGGGAGAGGGGGAGAGGGGGAGAGGGGGAGAGGGGGAGAATGGGAGAGGGGGTGAGGGGGAGATGGGGAGAGGGGGAGAGGGGGAGAGAGAGGAAGAGAGAGATGTCGAGAGAGGGAGAGAGGGAGGGAGATAGAGGGGGAGAGAGAGAGGGAGAGGGAGAGAGAGGGAGAGGGACAGAGAGAGGGAGAGCGAGGGAGAGAGAGAGAGGGAAAGAGAGAGGCGGAGAGGGAGGGAGAGAGAGAGGGAGAAGGGGACAGAGTGGGAGAGAGAGAGGGAGATGTAGAGAGGGAGAGGGAGAGGGAGGGAGAGAGGAAGAGAGGGAGAGGGAGAGAGGGAGGGAAAGAGAGGGAGAGAGAGAGAGGGACAGAGAGAGGGAGAGGGAGAGGGAGAGGGAGAGGGAGAGGGAGAGGGAGAGGGAGAGGGAGAGACCTTTGTATTTCTTCAGTAATAAATGGATATCTATTTGGAGCAGCTGGCAACAAGCGGGTATACTGAAGCATCGACCTGTGAAATTAGATTTGGATTGTTTTAATAAAGAGATACTATAATATTCCAAAGGTCTCTCTCTGTGTTACTCAGCTGTGTGGCATACAATGCTTTTACTTACAATGAAGAGCGTTTGTGGTCAAGAGGCACTACTGTGCTTTGTTGCAGTCAGAAAAATAAAGGGTTTAAATGCCTTCCGTGAACCACATACTGAGAGTTGAGAGCAATCTTGCTCGAGTACAATCCCCTGAGAATTCCTCTGCCCGTTTCATTAAGACACGTCAAGAGTTTGTTTGTCACATGCACCAGTTATGTACGGTACAATTACATTTGTAGGTTTAGGTTTATTATTGTCATGGTAACCGAGGTACAAACGATAGTCACAGAGTGCTGGAGGAACTCAGCGGGTGAGGCAGCATCTATGGAGCGAAGGAATAGGCGACGTTTCGGGTCAAGACCCGGAAGGGTCTCGACCCGAAACGTCGCCTATTCCTTCGCTCCATAGATGCTTTCCAGGTCTCGACCCGAAACGTCGCCTATTCCTTCGCTCCATAGATGCTGCTGCCTCACCCACTGAGTTCCTCCAGCATTTTTGTTGACCTTTGATTTTTCCAGCATCTGCAGTTCTTTCTTAAATAAATTTGACACAACTTAGCGGTTTGAGAAAATGTAGAAACTGCAGTTGCGAGTTTATACCAGATAAAGACACAGTGTGCTGGAGTAACTCAGCGGGTCAGGCAGCATCTGTGGAGAACATGGATAGGTGACGTTTCACAGAGTGCTGGAGTAACTCAGCGGGTCAGGCAGCATCTGTGGAGAACATGGATAGGTGACGTTTCACAGAGTGCTGGAGTAACTCAGCGGGTCAGGCAGCATCTGTGGAGAACATGGATAGGTGGCGTTTCACAGAGTGCTGGAGTAACTCAGCGGGTCAGGCAGCATCTGTGGAGAACATGGATAGGTGACGTTTCACAGAGTGCTGGAGTAACTCAGCGGGTCAGGCAGCATCTGTGGAGAGAAGGAATGGGTGACGTTTCGGGTCAAGACTCTTCATCAGGGTGGTATCTGGTAGCTCCATTGCTGGTTGGGGAAGGTGAGATCTCAAGAGAAACAATATGGAGCACTGGGAAACCAAGGGTTTCGGCCCGAAACGTCGCCTATTTCCTTCGCTCCAGAGATGCTGCTGCACCCGCTGAGTTTCTCCAGCACTTTTGTCTACGTATAGATGGGTCATGTTGGCCAACATGGGCAGGTTGGGCCGAAGGGCCTGGGTCCACGTTGGTATGACTCTACTAATGAAATGTAACTAGTTGTTAATGTTCAACTGCAGTAATTTCCAAATACGTTCAAAACAAAACAGTATGTGCCTTGCTTTACTGAACTTTGTAACGACTGATCAGTCCAACATATCTTGGCCAGCCTCCCTTGTTCTACTCTCTGCAAGCTGAATATTATTCAAACCTGTCCAGCACTTCCCCCAACTCCACTCATCCATCGCTCCTATGTTTGGTCATACACACTGGCTTCTGATTAAACTCTCCTCAACCTTCCCAGTTTTGACCCTCCTACACGCCACTCCCACAACTTTCCAAGACATGGCATTCTCGCCTCTCGAACATCCCCCAAATTACATCTCCCACCACGGTGGTCGTGCACTCAGATTGTCGACAGTCGCTTTCAGATGCGGAAGTTCAGTTTAGTTTATCGTCACGTGTACCGAGGTACAATAGACAATAGGTGCAGGAGTAGGCCATTCGGCCCATCGAGCCAGCACCGCCATTCAATGTGATCATCCCCAATCAGTACCCCGTGCCTGCCTTCTCCCCATATCCCCTGACTCCGCTATCTTTAAGAGCCCTATCTAGCTCTCTCTTGAAAGTATCTAGAGAACCCGCCTCCAGGCAGAGAATTCCACAGACTCACCACTCTTTGTGTGAAAAAGTATTTCCTCGTCTCCGTTCTAAATGGCTGACCCCTTATTCTTAAACTGTGGCCCCTGGTTCTGGACTCCCCCAACATCGGGAACATGTTTCCTGCCTGTAGTGTGTCCAAACCCTTAATAATCTTATATGTTTCAATAATATCCTCTCATCCTTCTAAATTCCAGAGTATACAAGCCCAGCCGCTCCATTCTCTCAGCATGACAGCCCCGCCATCCCGGGAATTAACCTTGTAAGCCTACGCTGCACTCCCTCAATAGCAAGAATGCCCTTCCTCAAATTAGTCAGTCAACAATACATGATTACAATCAAGCTGACCACAGTGTACAGATACAGGATAAAGGGAATAACGTTTTGTGCAAGGTAAAGCCAGTAAAGTCCGATCAAAGATAGTCCATGGGTCTCCACTGAAGTTGATGGGAGATAGACACAAAAAGTAACTCAGCGGGTCAGGCAACATCTCTGGAGAAAAGGAATAGGTGACATTTTAGGTTGAGATCCTTCTTTAGACTGAGGGGAAAGGGAAACAAGCGATATAGACGGTGATGTAGCGAGATGTAGAAGAAATGAATGACCGATATGCAATATAGTAATGATGAGAAAGAAAGGCCATTGATAGCTGTGAGCTAGGTGAAAATGAGTTACAGACAATGAAACTGACCAGGACGACAGTGAAACTAGCTCAACATCTGGGATGGGGGAGGGGACGGAGAATGAGGGGCTGCAAGGGTTATTTGAAGTACATTTTTTGTAAACTAGCACCTGCAGTTCCTTGTTCGTACTTATGACCATAAACCTAATTTGACCTGATGCGTCTGGAAATGAAGTCAAGCCTTCACTCAATTGTTTTCTTATATTCCTCCGTATATGATAATGCAGGTTTATTAAAACCAGCGTTGAAGAGTTGGGAACCTGGAATGGTTCATCTTACAGCAGTGTAGCAAAAAGACTAATTGATAGACATGTTCAAAATTTGCCACAGACGGCTGTGGAGGCCAAGTCAATAGGAATTTTTAAAGCAGAGATAGACAGGTTCTTGATTAGTACGGGTGTCAGGAGTTATGGGGAGAAGGCAGGAGAATGGGGTTAGGAGGGAGAGATAGATCAGCCATGATTGATAGACTTGATGGGCCGAATGGCCTAATTCTATCACTTATGACCTTATAACGTCATCAGGCAGGAAGGGTTTCACTGGCAATGGACCCATAACTACTTCCATTTGATTCTTCCTCAAAAGGAATTACAAAGTGAACATTACAGATATAAACACATTTATAATTATACATTTTAAACACTTGGCTTGACCTTGGAACGAAAGACAAATAATTTCCCTTTGAAAAAAAATACTTGAGTTTATCAAATGTAAACTCAAACAGCTGTTCCTGTCACATGCTGCTTGCAGATGAATAACAGCATGATCCGCAATAAAATGCAGCTTTGGCAAAATGGGAAATGAAGGTTAATTCCCGGGATGGCGGGACTGTCATATGCTGAGAGAATGGAGCGGCTGGGCTTGTACACTCTGGAATTTAGAAGGATGAGAGGGCATCTCATTGAAACATATAAGATTATTAATGCAAGAAACATGTTCCCGATGTTGGGGGAGTCCAGAACCAGGGGCCACAGTTTAAGAATAAGGGGTAAGCCATTTAGAACTGAGATTAGGAAACACTTTTTCACACAGAGAGTGGCGAGTCTGTGGAATTCTCTGCCTCAGAGGGCGGTGGGGGCCGGTTCTCTGGAAGCTTTCAGGAGAAAGCTAGATAGGGCTCTTAAAGATAGCGGAGTCAGGGGTTATGGGGAGAAGGCAGGAACGGGGTACTGATTGTGGATGATCAGCCATGATCACATTTAATGGCGGTGCTGGCTCAAAGGGCCGAATGACCTACTCCTGCACCTATTGTCTATTGTCTATTGAAAATTAGTGTTGGGACTTCTTTATTCAAAGTACTTTTGTTTTGCGTTAGACAATTGTAGCTGAAGAATTTTGCTCGGCTTTTTATTATTTTTTATTAATATATCTTTCGGCAATTAAATGCTATCTGCAAAGCCCACATCCCTTGTATGAACTGGGCAGCACAGTGGTGCAGCAGTAGCATCGCTGCCTTACAGCGCCAGGAACCGTGGTTCAATCCTGACTACGGGTGCTGTCTGTATGGAGTTTCTCCGGGTGCTCCGGTTTCCTCCCACACTCCAAAGACATGCAGGTTTGTAGGTTAATTGGCTTCGGTAAGTTGTGAAATTGTCCCTAGTATGTAGGACAGTGCTAATGTTTGTGGTGGTCGCTGGTTGGTGCGGACTTGGTGGGCCGAAGGGCCTGTTTCCTCGCTGTACTTCTAAAGTCTAAAGTAAAGTCTAACTAAAAAGATAAAGGTTTAGTTCAGATGCAGCATGGGAATAAGCCCTTCGGCCCACCGAGTCCACACCGACCATCGATAACCTGTTCACACTAGGTCTATGTTCAATCACAATCAATCAATCAATCACAATAATACATTAGACAAGTATGTTTTACAACATATGATGAATTTCATTTGCCAAGTCAGTCATACAAATAAAAAGCAACAGAGCACACAAAATACATTTTAACATAAACATCCACCACAGTGACTCCTCCAGGTTCCTCTCTGTGAAGGAAGGCGAAAAAAAGTTCAATCTCTTCCCTTCTTTGCTCTCCCGCGGTCGGGGGGCCTCGAGCCCTCCGTTGACGGGACGATCTTGACTCCCACAGCCGGCGGCGTTCGGGCCCTCCGCATCGGGGCGATCAGCTCCTGCATCGGGGGGATTTCAGCTCCCCCGCGCCGGATGATCGAACCCCGCGTCGGAGCTGGTCGAACGTTGGAGCTCCCGACATCCACGGCCTCTCCCGAGACTGCGAGCTCCCGATGTAAAGTGCGCAGGCCGCTGTTGGAGCGATCCCAGGCTAGGGATCGCATCCAATGTAAGTCCACGCCCCGCGGTGGTGCCCAAGATCAGTCCGAGGAGGCCTCCAGCTCCATCGATGGTAGGCCGCAGAGTGACCGGAGAATGCGATCCGAAAATTAATCGTAAAAAACTGAAAAAAGGTTTCCCCCTCCCCCCGCATAAAACAAACCGGAGAACATTTAGACAAACTTATAATACACACTAAAAAAATTTTTAAAAGACAAAAAACAAACAGACTGTTGGCGGGGCTGCCAATCGTACGGTGGTTATATGTTTGAAGCAGGGTCTCGACCCAAAACATCACCCATTCCTTCTCTCCAGATATGCTGCCTGTCCTGCTGAGTTATTGCAGTATTGTGTCTATCTTCTGTTATATATTAATGCACATGGAACGCACACACACACACAGGTGTAAGGAATACATACCTGAGACAAACATTGAGTCCTGGGTGTGGTCTACATTTTCACTGCTGCTGTCTGAACTATTATCGTCCTGGCAATCTGTAACAAATATACGATGAGTTCATACATACTTACGTCAGCACCAGTACCCATCCTAAATCAATAATTACAATCTGTGACAAGTCACAGAAAGAAATATAAATCACATTTTGACACGTTAGGGCCTTGCAAAAATCCAATTTCCTTAATAGGATATGAATAATACCGAACAACATTCATCTAAAAGTACAATCAACCTCTACCCCCTGAGAATCTACACGGCTATAATCTGCATACAAATCCCTTTCCTTCTTGGTCTCCTCTCATTGTTCCAAACATTTACGGGTCGGCACGGCGGCGCAGCGGGTAGAACCGCTGCCTCACAGCGCCAGGGACCCAGGATCGATCCTGACCTCGGGAGCTGTCTGTGTGTGTGTGCAGAGTTTGCACCTTCTCCCTGTGACCGCGTGGGTTTTCTCCGGGTGCTCTGGTTACCTCTAACATCACAAAGACATGCGGGTTTGTAGGTTAATCGGCCCCTCTGTAAATTGCCCCCTAATGTGTAGGGAGTGGATGAGCAAGTGGGATAACACGGAACTAGTGTGAACGGGCGATTGATGATTAGTGTGACAATAGACAATAGGTGCAGGAGGCCATTCGGCCCTTCGAGCCAGCACCGCCATTCATTGTGATCATAGCTGATCATCCCCAATCAATACCCCGTTCCTGCCTTCTCCCCATATCCCCTGACTCCGCTATCTTTAAGAGCCCTATCTAGAAAGTATCCAAAGAACCGGCCTCCACCGCCCTCTGAGGCAGAGAATTCCACAGACTCGTGTGGACTCGGTGGGCCGAAGGGCTTGTTTCCACACTATATCTCTAAGGTCTAAAGACAGGTAGGTTTGTAGGTTAATTAGCTTCTGTAAATTGCCACCAGTATGCGGGATAGAACCAGTGTATGTGTGATTGTTGGTCAGCGTGGTGGGCTGAAGGGCCTGTTTCCATGCTGTAACTAACTGTACGGTACCGAGCTTCCTGAGTGAGGCTGCCCCACTGGAGCAAGTGGAGAGTGTACCCCCACACACCGACCGGCTCGACACTCACTGATGGGGAGATGGGCTCTTGGAATGAGGTGATTCACTCACCACAGCGTTCAACACACCAACACACCACTTGGTTCAGTTTCGGAGAGAGCTGCAGATGCTGGTAAAATCGAAGGTAGAAAAAATGCTGGAGAAACTCAGCGGGTGAGGCAGCATCTATGGAGCGAAGGAATGGGTGACGTTTCGGGTCGAGACCCTCCTTCAGACTAATGTGGGGGTGGGGGGGAGAGCCGTCCTGACCTCCCATCTACCACTTTGGAGACCCCTGGTCCGAGGGCCTCGGATTATTTTTAATTGGACTTTACTGGATTTATCTTGCACTAAACATTATATTCTTTATCCTGTATTTACCCTTCCATATCTCTGTGTCTCGCTCTCCCCTGACTCAGTCTGAAGAAGTGTCTCGACCCAAAACGTCACCCATTCCTTCTCGCAAGAGATACTGCCTGTCCCGCTGAGCTGCTCCAGTTTTTTGTGTCTGTATTCGATGTAAACCAGCGTCTGCAGTTCCTTCCTACGTTTCCTATACACTGTGGACAGCTTGATTGTAATCATGTATTGTCTTTCCGCTGAATGGATAGCACGCAACAAAAGCTTTTCACTGTACCTCGATACACGTGACAATAAACTAAACTGAAACTTAGAGATCTGGAGGTTTGATTTGAATTCCCCCGTTGCAGTGTGGAAGGTCAAACTGAAGTAATTTTTAAATTAAAATCTGGAATGAAAATGTTTGTATCCACAACACTGCCAATGACACAGCTGAAGGATAAATTAGGTTAACTGTACATGAACAAAGGTATTTGTTGCAGATTGGCAGGGCAGTGGAAAATATTAAAACTAAACCTCGCTAATGGCCTTGCAAGAATGAACTCTGCTACCTTGACCCAGTTTAGCCAGACTTTGTGCCCTTAACAATGGTTCAACAGGTCACAGTACAGGACGGGGAAACTCGGGTAGAGCTGCTGCCTCACAGCGCCGGAGACCCGGGTTTCATCCCGACTACGGGTGCTGTCTGTGCGGAGTTTGTACGTTCTCCACGTGACCTGCGTGGGTTTTCTCCAAGATTTTCGGTTTCCTCCCACGATCCAAAGATATACAGGTATGTAGGTAAATTGGCTTGGTAAATGTAAAAATTGTCCCTAGTGTGGGTGTAGGATAGTGTTAATGTGCAGGGATCACTGGTCGGTGCGGACTCGGTGGGCCGAAGGGCCTGTTTCCACGCTGTATCTCTAAACTAAGCTAAAATACAGGGGAAATCGGAGTGGATAATTCATATCATTAAACTGGATGCTTTCAAGAAAGTATTAGATACGGCTCTTAAAGATAGCGGAGTCAAGGGATATGGGGAGAAGGCAGGAACAGTGTACTGATTATGATCACAGTGAATGGTGGTGCTGGCTCGAAGGGCCAAAAGGCCTACTCCTGCACCTATTGTCTATTGACGAGCTAATGCTACAAATCAATCTTAGAACATTACACAGTTTAATTTAATTTAGTTTAGAGATACAGCGCACAAGCGTGCTCTTCGGCCCACCGAGTCCGTGCCGACCAGCGATCCCCGCACACTGACACTATCCAACACACATGGGGACAAATTACAATTTTACTAAAGTCAATTGCCCTACAAACCTGTACGTGTTTAGAGTGTGGGGGGAAACCGGAGGAAACCCAGGCAGGTCACGGGGAGAACGTGCAAACTCCGCACAGACAGTACCCATAGTCAGGATGGAACCCGGATCTCTGGCGCTGTGAGGCAGCAGCTCTACCCACTGTGCTGAAGTACAACACCAGAACTTTGGGAAAGAGGACATATGGTTCACTGGTTATCATGTCGGGGATTTGAATATAAGAGTCAGCAAGCCATGTTGCATCTTTACCGGGCTACGGTTAGACCACATTTGTACTATTGCGTGTTGTGCTGGTTGCCTCATTACAGGAAGGATGTGGAGGCTTTGGAAAATGTGCAGGGGGGGTTTAACAGAATGATAGACACAAAATGCTGGGGTAACTCAGCGGGTCAGGCAGCATCTCTGAAGAAAAGGAATAGGTGACGTTTTCGGGTCAAGACCCTTCTGCAGACTGATAATGCCTGTATTAGGGTATATTGAGGTTAGACTTGTGTAAACACAAAGTGCTGGAGTAACTCAGTGGATCAGGCAGCATCGCTGGACAAAAAGGATGGGTGTCGTTTCAGTTCGGAAACCTTCTTCCGACCCGAAACGTCACCTATCCTTTTTCTCCAGAGACGCTGCCTGACCCGCTGAGTTACTCCAGCACTCTGTGAAACGTCACCTATCCATGTTCTCCACAGATGCTGCCTGACCCGCTGAGTTACTCCAGCACTCTGTGAAACGTCACCTATCCATGTTCTCCACAGATGCTGCCTGACCCGCTGAGTTACTCCAGCACTCTGTGAAACGTCACCTATCCATGTTCTCCACAGATGCTGCCTGACCCACTGAGTTACTCCAGCACTTTGCGTCTATCTTCGGTGTAAACCAGCATCTGCAGTTCCTTCCAACACATCTTGTACAGACTTGGATTGTTTTCTCTGGAATGTCAGAAGTTGTGGAGTGATCTGACAGCAGTATATGAAATCCAGAGAGGGACCGGGCAGGATAGACAGTCAGAACCTTTTTCCCAGGATACAACACATCAAGTACTAGTGGGCAAAGCTTTAAGGTGAGAGGGGCAAAGTTTCAAGAAGAGAGCTGAGCAAGTCGGAGAATCAATAGACAATAGGTGCAGGAGTAGGCCATTCAGCCCTTCGAGCCAGCACCGCCATTCAATGTGATCATGGCTGATCATCCACAATCACTACCCCGTTCCTGCCTTCTCCCCATATCCCCTGACTCCGCTATCTTTAAGAGGCCCATCTAGCTCTCTCTGGAAAGTATCCAGCGAACCGGCCTCCACCGCCCTCTGAGGCAGAGAATTCCACAGACTCACAACTCTCCGTGTGAAAAAGCGTTCCCTCATCTCGGTTCTAAATGGCTTACCCCTTATTCTTAAACTGTGGCCCCTGGTTCTGGACACACCCAACATTGAGAACATGTTTCTTGCCTCTAGCGTGTCCAAACCCTTAATAATCTTACATGTTTCAATAGGATCCCTCTCATCCTTCTAAATTCCAGATGACATAAGCTCAGCCGCTCCATTCTCTGGAATCCTCTGCCACAGAAGGTAGTTGAGGCCAGTTCATTGGCTATATTTAAGAGGGAGTTAGATGTGGCCCTTGTGGCTAAAGAAGTCAGGGGGTACGGAGAGAAGGCAGGTACGGGATACTGAGTTGGATGATCAGCCATGATCATATTGAATGGCGTTGCAGGCTCGAAGGGCCGAATGGCCTACTCCTGCACCTATTTTCTATGTTTCTATGTTTCTTTTCTCTCAGCATACGACAGTCCTGCCATCCCGGGAATTAACCTGGTGAACCTATGCTGCAATCCCTCAAGAATGTCCTTCCTCAAATTAGGGGGCCAAATACCAGAGGACATAGGTGAGGGGGGGAAAGATTTAATAAGAACCGGTGGGATAACTTTTTATTGACACAAAGGGTGGTGGGTGTGTGGAACGAGCTGCCGGAGGAGGTAGTTGAGGCAGGGACTTTGCAATGTTTAAGAAACATTTAGACAGGTACATGGATAGGAAATGTTTAGGGGGATATGGGCCAAACGCGGACAGGTGGGACTAGTGTAGATGAGAATTGGTCGATGTGGGCAAGTTGGGCCTGTTTCGGTGACTCTGGCAACAACTTTTTTCACACCAACACACGAGCTACAGAACGAAAATGCACCCCTTACGATCTATCATCCGGTAAGTTGACAAACGCTGCTAACATTCAAGACAGTTCCTATTTATTTATTCCAAAAGAGTGTACAAAAGTGTCATCAGAGTATTTGCACCTGTCTCAAAGCACCCCTTAGATTATTGCCACAGATAATTCCTCCCAGAGGAACATCTTGCAAGCTGCAAGAATCCTCGTAACACCCTCACCACTCACCTTCACACACAGACGCTATATCCACGGGACTTCTCCTCCAAATCCCCCCAGACCCACTGCTTCACATAGGGACATTCCCCTAGCCTCCTCTCTCACATCCTCTCCTCCCCCCCCCTCTCAATCTCTCCCCTTCCTCCTCAATCTCCCTCTCACACGCCCACACCCTCCCCTACCTTAGTCCCTCTCCCCCTCCACCTCCACTTCCTCCCTCCCCCACTCTCTCTCTCCCCCTTCTCTCGCCATCTTCCTACCCTTTCCTCTCCTCCTATCCCCTCTGTGTATCTCTACTCCCCATTCCCTCTCCCCCTTTCCCCACCCTCGCCCTGTTCTCCCTACCCCTTCTCCCTCTTTCCCTTCACCCTCCCTACCCCCAGTCCACCCTCCCCTTCTCCCCTCACTCACTCACCCATCCCCACTTGCTCCCCTCACCCTCCCCCTCTCCTCCCTCCCCTACCCCCACTCCTCCTCCCTCCCTCACCCTCACTACCCTTCTTCACCCTTGCCTCCCCCACTAACCCCAGTCCTCCTCTCTCTCCCCTCATTGTCCTCCCTCTTTTCACTCACCCCTCCCTTATTCTCACTCACCCTCCCCTCTCCTCCTTACTCATTTAATTCACCCTCGGGTTCTGCCTCTCCTCCCCTCCTCTCTCACTCACCCCCCCCCCCCCCCCCAACAACAGCCCTCCACCACCTCCTCCTCCCTCCCCTCCCTCATTCCTCTCCTCCCTCCACCAGTCCCTCCTCCTCTCCCTCACTCCTCACCCACTCCCCTCCCTCATTCCCCCCTCCACCTCCACCTCCTCCTCTCCCCCTCATTCCTCACCCACACCCCTCCCTCATTTCCCCCTCCACCTCCACCTCCTCTCCCTCACTCCTCACCCACACCCCTCCCTCATTCCCCCCTCCACCTCCACCTCCTCTCCCTCACTCCTCACCCACACCCCTCCCTCATTCCCCCCTCCACCTCCTCTCCCCCTCATTCTCACTCCACTCCAGGACTCATTCCCTCCCCCCTCCACCTCCACCTCCACCACCTCCTCTCCCTCACTCCTCACCCACTCCCTCTCCTCCTCCCCCTCCACCTCCTCTCCCTCCCTCCTCCTCCTCCCCCTCACTCCTCACCCACTCCCCTCCCTCCATCCACATCCTCCTCACCCACTCTCCCTCCCTCATTCCCCCCTCCACCACCTCCACCTCCTCCCCCTCATTCCTCACCCAGTCCCCTCCCTCATTCCCCCCTCCACCACCTCCTCCACCTCCCCCTCACTCCTCACCCACACCCCTCACACATTCCTCCCTCCACCACCTCCACCACCACCTCCCCCTCACTCACCCTCCGCCACCCTCTTGAAACTCTGCGATTTCCTGCTCCGTCTCCTCTCCGTCGCCTCCATGGTGCCCGGGCCCGGCGGGATGGGGGGAGGGGTTGAGGAGGCGGCTGCGGGCGGGCGGGAGAGAGAGAGGCCTCGGGCGGCGGCACCGGCTTCACCCGGGGCCCGAGGGGACGGCGGGCGGCGCCACCTGCGGGGAAGGGAGCGGCGGCCGGTGGCCATCAGGCGGAGCTCCGCCAGGGGGACACGGCTCCCGGGGAGAGCTCCGCCAGGGGGACACGGCTCCCGGGGAGAGCTCCGCCAGGGGGACACGTCACCCCCCCCTTCCCCCTTGAGAGCTCCGCCAGGGGGACAAGGCTCCCGGAGAGAGCTCCGCCAGGGGGACAAGGCTCCCGGAGAGAGCACCTCCAGGGGGACACGGCCCCCCCCCCCCCCACCTCAATGAGAGCTCTGCTAGGCTGGCACGGTTCTCACAGGTATATGGATAGGTCAGATATGGACCAAGCGCAGGACTAGTGTAGATGGGCCGGTATGGGCAAGTTGGGCCGAAGGGCCTGTTTCCACAATGTGATCATGGCTGATCATCCACAATCAATACCCCGTTCCTGCCTTCTCTCCATATCCCTTAACTCCGCTATCCCTAAGACCTCTATCTAACTCTCTCTTGAAAGCATCCAGAGAACCAGCCTCCACCGCCCTCTGAGGCAGAGAATTCCACAGACTCACCACTCTCTGTGTGAAAAGGTTTTTCCTCGTCTCCATTCTAAATGGCTTACCCCTTATTCTTAAACTGTGGCCCCTGGTTCTGGACTCCCCCAACATCGGGAACATGTTCCCTGCCTCTAGCGTGTCCAAACCCTTAATAATCTTGCCAGTCTGAAGAAGGGTTTCGGCCCGAAACGTCGCCTATTTCCTTCGCTCCATAGATGCTGCTGCACCCGCTGAGTTTCCCTAGCAATTTTGTGTACCTTAATAATCTTATATGTTTCAATAAGATCCTCTCGCTTCCTTCTAAATTGCAGAATATACAAGCCTGATAATCTGTTCTCCCATTGTTTGTAAAACCCTAATGGTTAGTATCTAGTTTCTTTCCTGTGCTATCTTAAAACTCCTTGGGACCATCCTACCACAACCAGAGAGCAGTCTTAAGCTCTTATGAAAAGCTTTGTAATCACGTATTGTCTTTCCGCTGACTGAGTAGCACGCAACAAAAGATTTTCATTGTACCTCGGTATAGGTGACAATAAACTAAACGGAACTCAACTCAGCACCCCTATCCCCCACTTTTATACTCACTGGTCTATTTGGCATGGAAAATGTACTGTCATCAATGATGTGGGAAATTCTAGATCTAGATGTAGTACACTGAAAAGCTCTAGGTAGAGCATCACTCAGCACTGGACAATTTTTACATTTATCAAGCCAATGAATCAAGTCAATTAACCTAGAAACCTGTACGTCTATGGAATGTGGAAGGAAACCAAAGTTCTCGGAGAAAACCCATGGGGAGAACGTACAAATTCCATACAGCCAGCACCCGTAGTCATGATCGAACCCGCGTCTCAGGAGCTGCATTTTGCTGTAAGGCAGCATCTCTATCGCTGCGCCACCGTGACTGCCCTTCCTTCCGAGGTATACTAATGATTCTCATGGTTCTTCATTCTGAAGAAGGGTCTCGACCTGAAACGTCGCCAAATCCTTCTCTCCATAGATGCTGCCTCACTCGCTGAGTTTCTCCATCATTTTGCGTCCACCATAATATTATACTACCCTAATTCAAACTTATTCATGTTCAGAATATTGCACATATTCATATATTTGCACAAAAAGCAACAAAGAAGTAAGAAAGATTAGTATTAAGGTTAAGAGTCAAGAGTGCTTCATTGTCATATGTCCCTTATAGAATGATGGATGAAATTCTTACTTGCAGCAGCACAACAGAATATGTAAACATACTGTAAACAATATAATAAACAAGAAAAATAAAGTCTACTAGCGAGAGAGTCTAAGACTGGAGATCACAGCCTCAGAATTAAAGGATGTTGTTTTAGGAAGGAGATGAGGAGAAATTTTTTTAGTCAGAGGGTGGTGAATCTGTGGAATTCATTACCACAGAAGGTCGTGGAGGCCAAGTCAATGGATATTCTTCAAGTTCAAGTTCAAGTGAGTTTATTGTCATGTGTCCCTGTATAGGACAATGAAATTCTTGCTTTGCTTAAGCACACAGAAAATAGTAGGCATTTACTACAAAACAGATAAATGTGTCCATATACCATGATATAAATATATACACACATGAATAAATAAACTGGTAAAGTGCAAATAACAGAAAGTGGTTGTTAATAATCAGAGTTTTGTCCGAGCCAGGTTTAATAGCCTGATGGCTGAGGGGAAGTAGCTATTCCTGAACCTGGTTGTTGCAGTCTTCAGGCTCCTGTACCTTCTACCTGAAGGTAGCAGGGAGATGAGTGTGTGGCCAGGATGGTGTGGGTCTTTGATGATACTGCCAGCCTTTTTGAGGCAGCGACTGCGATAAATCCCCTCGATGGAAGGAAGGTCAGAGCCGATGATGGACTGGGCAGTGTTTACTACTTTTTGTAGTCTTTTCCTCTCCAGGGCGCTCAAATTGCCGAACCAAGCCACGATGCAACCGGTCAGCATGCTCTCGACTGTGCACCTGTAGAAGTTAGAGAGAGTCTTCCTTGACAATCCGACTCTCCGTAATCTTCTCAGGAAGTAGAGGCGCTGATGAGCTTTTTTGATAATTGCGTTAGTGTTCTCGGACCAGGAAAGATCTTCAGAGATGTGCACGCCCAGGAATTTGAAGTTCTTGACCCTTTCAACCATCGACCCGTTGATATAAATGGGGCTGTGGGTCCCCCTCCTACTCCTTCCAAAGTCCACAATCAGTTCCTTGGTTTTGCTGGTGTTGAGGGCCAGGTTATTGCGCTGGCACCATATGGACAGTTGCTCGATCTCTCTTCTGTACTCTGACTCATCCCCATCAGTGATACGCCCCACAATAGTGGTGTCGTCAGCGAACTTGATGATGGAGTTCGCACTGTGGTTCGCTACGCAGTCATGGGTATAGAGTGAGTACAGCAGGGGGCTGAGCACGCAGCCTTGAGGTGCTCCCGTGCTGATTGTTATCGAGGCTGACACATTTCCACCAATACGAACAGACTGTGGTCTGTGGACGAGGAAGTCGAGGATCCAGTTGCAGAGGGATGCGCAGAGACCCAGTTCTGCGAGTTTGGTAACCAGTTTGGAGGGGATGATTGTGTTAAATGCCGAGCTGTAATCAATGAATAACAGCCTGACATATGAGTTTTTGTTGTCCAAGTGGTCCAGTGCGGAGTGGAGGGCCAGCGAGATCGCATCCACCGTTGATCTGTTGTGGCGGTACGCGAACTGCAGTGGGTCCAGGTTTTTGTCGAGGTAGGAGTTGATTTGCTCCATGATCAACCTCTCAAAGCACTTCATCACCACCGGCGTTAGTGCCACTGGTCGATAGTCATTGAGGCACGTCACCTTACTCTTCTTGGGCACCGGTATAATTGATGCCCTTTTAAAGCAGGTGGGGACCTCAGACCTCAGAAGTGCGAGGTTGGAAATGTCCGTAAAAACTCCCGCCAGTTGGTCCGCACAGGTTTTTAGAACACGACCGGGTATACCATCAGGTCCAGGTGCGTTTCGGGGGTTCACCCCTCTGAAGGATTTCCTGACATCGGCCTCTGTGATTGAGACTGAAATGCCATCACAGCGAATGGGGGATCGGGAAGGCACATCAGTATTCTCCCTGTCAAAGCGTGCGTAAAACGCATTGAGCTCGTCAGGGAGTGATGTTACACCGGCATTCGAGCTGCCTCCTGGTTTTGCCTTGTAGGAGGTGATTGCATTCAGACCCTGCCACAGCTGCCGAACATCTGTCTCGTCCTCCAGTTTGGAGCAGAAGTCCCTTTTGGCCTTTTTGATGGCCTTACCAAGGTCGTATCTGGTCTTCATGTAGGCCACTGTATCATTGGAGGTGAATGCCCTGTGTCTGGACTTCAGGAGAGTGCGGATCTCAAAGTTCATCCAAGGTTTCTGATTGGGAAACACTCGGAAGGATTTTGTAGGGATGCAGTCCTCCACACATTTCTTTATGAAGTCTGTAACGACTGTGGCATATTCGTTCAAGTCCGTTGCCGAGTCCTTGAACATTGCCCAGTCTACAGACTCCAAACAGTCCTGGAGTTGTTCTTCTGCCCCCCCCCCCGACCAGCTCTGTGCTGTCCTCACTTCTGGGGGTGCGCTCTTTAATTGCTGCCTGTAGGCAGGAAGAAGCAGCACCGCGGTATGGTCGGACTTACCGAAGTGAGGGCGAGGGATAGAACGATAGGCATTCTTGATGGTGGTGTAGCAGTGGTCGAGGGTGTTAGGTCCTCTGGTGCAGCAGGAGACATGTTGGTGGAAGTTGGGGAGTGATTTCTTGAGGTTCGCCTTATTGAAGTCCCCAGCAATGGTGGTAAATGCCTCGGGGTAAGACGTCTGGTGTTTGTTGACCACGGCCTGCAGCTCCTCCAGTGCCAGACGGACGTCTGCCTGGGGTGGGATGTAGACCGCGGTCAGGATAACGGAGGTGAATTCTCTCGGGAGGTAGAAGGGACGGCACTTCACCGCCAGATGTTCGAGGTGTGGAGAGCAGGAGTTGGACAGGACTGTCACGTCTGAACACCACGCAGAGTTGACCATGAGGCAGACGCCCCCTCCTCTCCCTTTCCCAGATGCCAGGGTACGGTCCATGCGGTGGATGGAGAACCCTTCAGGCTGGACCGCTGAGTCTGGGGAGCTGGGGGTGAGCCATGTCTCTGTGAAACAGAACACAGAGCATTCCCTCAGCTCCCTTTGATAAAGCAGTCTTGCCCTTAAGTCCTCCACTTTGTTTTCAAGGGACTGTACATTAGCCAGTAGGATAGTTGGGAGAGGGGGCCGAAGTCCCCTGCGCTTCATTCTGACCTGAAGTCCTGCCCGACGGCCACGTTTCCGGACACAATGGAGGCACAGATAGATAGATTCTTGATTAGTGCGGGTGTCAGGGGTTACGGGGGGAAGGCAGGAGAATGGGGTTGAGGGGGAGAGATAGAATAGCCATGATTGAATGGCGGAGTCGACTTGATGGGCCGAATGGCCTAATTCTTCTCCTATCCCTTATGACTGTAATTGTGATGCACCCTCAATACTCCACGTGTAATTGTGGGCTGCCTCAGTATATTGTGCAGCAGCAATATTGAGGCTCTTAGAGGCAAAGATTATAGAGGAGCGCTCCTCTAGTATCTTTGCTTAGAGGTGCTAGCTCCCAATACTAAGTCTCCAAGCGTCACTAAAGGAGGTGCACCGTGAATGGCACGTCACTAAAGGATGTGCACCGTGAATGGGACGTCACTAAAGGATGTGCACCGTGAATGTGACGTCACTAAAGGATGTGTACCGTGAATGTTACGTCACTAAAGGAGGTGTACCGTGAATGTAACGTCACTAAGGGAGGCGCACCGTGAATCCAACGTCAGTAAAGGAGGCGCACCGTGAATGCAACGTCACTAAAGGAGGCCTACCATGAATGACACGTCACTAAAGGAGGTTCACCGCGAATGGTACGTCAATAAAGGATGTGCACCGTGAATGACACGTCAATAAAGGAGGTGCACCGTGAATGCAACGTCAGTAAAGAAGGCGCATCACGTCACTAAAGGTGGCGCATCCACTTACGACGTCGCCAACAGCGGCGGTTGCTGGGCGCCGCCATGGAGCGGCTGCGGGAGGAGATCGATCGGAAACGGCGGCAGGTGCACGGCCTGTCGGTGAGGGAGGGAGCGCCGCCGTGGGGGGAGGGGGTGAGGGAGGGAGCGCCGCCGTGGGGGGAGGAGGTGAGGGAGGGAGCGCCGCCGTGGGGGGAGGGGGTTAGGGAGGGAGTGAGGGAGCGCCGCCGTGGGGGGAGGAGGTGAGGGAGGGAGCGCCGCCGTGGGGGGAGGAGGTGAGGGAGGGAGCGCCGCCGTGGGGGGAGGGCGGGGAGGGAGGGAGTGAGGGAGCGCCGCCGTGGGGGGAGGGCGGGGAGGGAGGGAGCGCCGCCGTGGGGGGAGGGCGGGGAGGGAGGGAGTGAGGGAGCGCCGCCGTGGGGGGAGGGCGGGGAGGGAGGGAGCGCCGCCGTGGGGGGAGGGCGGGGAGGGAGGGAGCGCCGCCGTGGGGGGAGGGCGGGGAGGGAGGGAGCGCCGCCGTGGGGGGAGGGGGTGAGTGAGGGAGCGCCGCCGTGGGGGGAGGGCGGGGAGGGAGGGAGTGAGGGAGCGCCGCCGTGGGGGGAGGAGGTGAGGGAGGGAGCGCCGCCGTGGGGGGAGGGGGTTAGGGAGGGAGCCCCGCCGTGGGAGTGAGCGAGTGGTACAGCTCGGAAACGGGCCACTCGGCCCACCGTGTCCATGCTAGCCCCCCCCCATGTTGTCCACCTACCCAATCCCATTTGCCTGTATTGGGACTGTATCCTTCAACCCTTGCCTATTGAAGTGTTTGCCCAAATGCCCCTATGTGATAAACACAAAATACAAACAATAGGTTCAACAGATTTAAAAAAGAGGTTTGGGAGAGACAAAGTCAGATTTGGGTATCAAATGAAAATCAGAAAATCATAGTGGAACCAGGAAGTGTGGGAAGGAACTGCAGACACAGAGAGCCGGAGTAACTCAGCGGGTCAGGCAGCATCTGTGGAGAACATGGATAGGTGACGTTTCAGTTTGGAAACCTTCTTCTGACCCGAAACGTCACCTATCCATGTTCTCCACAGATGCTGCCTGACCCGCTGAGTTACTCCGGCTCTCTGTGTCTGCAGTTCCTTCCCACACTTCCTGGTTCCACTATGATTTTCTGATTTTCATTTGATACCCAAATCTGACTTTGTCTCTCCCAAACCTCTTTTTTAAATCTGTTGAACCTATTGTTTGTATTTAAAATTAGCCTACTAAACCTGTAAGTATTTGTAGTGAGGGAGGAAACCCGTGTAGATCACTGGTAGAACGTGCAAACTCCATACAGATGGCACCTGTAGTCAGGATTGAACCCAGGTCTCTGGTGCTGCAAGTTCAAGTTCAAGTGAGTTTATTGTCATGTGTCCCTGTATAGGACAATGAAATTCTTGCTTTGCTTAAGCACACAGAAAATAGTAGGCATTTACTACAAAACAGATGAACGTGTCCATATACCATGATATAAATATATACACACATGAATAAATAAACTGGTAAAGTGCAAATAACAGAAAGTGGTTATTAATAATCAGAGTTTTGTCCGAGCCAGGTTTAATAGCCTGATGGCTGTGGGGAAGTAGCTATTCCTGAACCTGGTTGTTGCAGTCTTCAGGCTCCTGTACCTTCTACCTGAAGGTAGCAGGGAGATGAGTGTGTGGCCAGGATGGTGTGGGTCTTTGATGATACTGCCAGCCTTTTTGAGGCAGCGACTGCGATAAATCCCCTCGATGGAAGGAAGGTCAGAGCCAATGATGGACTGGGCAGTGCAAGGCAGCAACTCTACTGTGGCGTCACTGTGCTCCCCCATCAAGGACTGGGCCTTTGTTGTTCTTAAGGCAGTGCACAAGGTTTTATTTACAGATTGCAGTGGTAATTGTCCTCTCTGTTATCACAGGAATCGAAAAAATACTTTAAACGTAGTGACCTAACCAGGCAAGAAGAAGAGAATTATTTGGAAAGATGTGGCTACAAGGTACTTCCTTTGCATTTAATTTTTTTTTTAATATAAAAGTAGTGAATTAATTAATTGTTATTTCTATATATGCTATGTCCAAATACATTTTGCCAGTGAGATTGGAGTGTAAGCACTTACGGCAAATCTTTCCTGTGAAATTGTGCCATTAGGTTGTAAGTGAGGAGCAGCCGATAAAGGTATGGGTTTGAAAACACTTTTGTTTTGAGCTGCATGCAAGTCATGTAGCTGAATGCATGAAGTAGCCAGTAAGCTGAGATTCTGTCGCTTGGCTTTGGGTTTTTGTGTTGGTTTATGACATTTGCCTGGCCTTTTATTTTGTTTATACTTGTTGGAGTAAAATGTCTTTAAGTTATCAGCTGAATGATTGTTGCAATTCGCTCAAATATTATGCATGCTCACTATTTTCATTATAGTTGACAGAATGTTAGTAGTTTAGTTTAGAGATACTGCATGGCCCTTCGGCCCACCGAGTCCGTGCCGACCAATGGTCACCTATACACTAGCACAGTGGTTCTTAACCTGGGGGTTGTGACCCCCTATGGGGTCGTTTGGGGCTTTGCCAGTGGTCATAAAGGGGACACAAATAACATATCATGTTTAAGAAGGAACTGCAGATGCTGGAAAATCGAAGGTAGGCAAAAGTGCTGGAGAAACTCAGCGGGTGCAGCAGCATCTATGGAACGAAGGAAATAGGCAACGTTTCGGGCCGAAACCCAGAAGGGTTTCGGCCCAAAACGTTGCCTATTTCCAGAAGGGTTTCGGCCAGAAACGTTGCCTATTTCCTTCGCTCCATAGATGCTGCTGCACCCGCTGAGTTTCTCCAGCACTTTTGTCTACCAAATAACATATCAATTTGTTGAGCCCATGTTTAGGAACCTAACAAAGGTACATACCACACACAGTGTTTTGTTCACGTACGCGCGTACTGGTGCCAAAAAGGTTAAGAACCACTGCACTAGCACTATCCCACACACTAGGGACAATTTACAGAAGCCAATTTGCCTACAAACTCGCACATCTTTGGAGTGTGGAAGGAAATCTGAGCACCCGGTGAAAACCCACCCGTTCACAGAGAGAATGTGCAGATACCATCTGTAGTCAGTATCGAACCCAGGTCCCTGGCGCTTTAAGACAGTCAGTCTACTGCTGCACCACTCTGTTGCCCCAAAAGTAGAGAAGTGATTTCACTTTAAATTATCAAGGCAAAAGGCTACATGATGACGTTACTTCAATCTTTATAGGCTGTGCAAGTATATTGTATTAGCATGCTTCAACATATTTGGAGTCTGCTCAGGTTTGCGCTGAGTGGGGTTAGCAAATGATGCGCACGCTCTTTCTAGAAAAGGGTAGAAGAAAAATTGTGGAAGACGTGCAATCTAACAGATATAAGGTAGACACAAATGCTGGAGAAGCTCAGCGGGTGAAGAAGGGTCTCGACCCGAAACTCTCCAGAGATGCTGCCTCACCCGCTGAGTTCCTCCAGCATTTTTGTCTACCTTTGATTTTTCCAGAATCTGCAATTCTTTGTTAAACATCTAACAGTTATACAAATCTTTTGGGATAATTTACATTCTGGTATCGACTGAAGGTTAGAATCCTTTACATGTGGGAAAAGTATATATTTTATTGATTTGGCGTCCAAAGGAAGTGAGAAGAATGGTTACTAATTTCAGTGGTGGATCATAGTAAAGAGTGTCTTTGTACATTAATGGTATATTAATCTCGTACCAGTAGTGATGAATGTAAGATTTTGACTCTATTGATTCAGATTGCCCAGAATAGGGTGCTGAACAATGTTGGTTAGTGGCTGTCTGAATATAAGTTCTGTTCCGAGGTACAGTGAAAAGCTTTATTTAGCATTATATCCGATCAGATAGAAACATAGAAAATAGGTGCAGCAGTAGGCCATTCGGCCCTTCGGGCCAGCACCAACATTCAATATGATCATGGCTGATCATCCAAAATCAGTGCCCCGTTCCTGCATTTTCCACCATATCCCTTGATTCCTTTAGCCCAAAGAGCTCAATCTCTCGGATAATACCATACAGAAATTGAGTCGTTTAATGAGTAACCCAATTAAAATAACTCGAGAGGAACAAGAACAGCAGAAGCTCGAATCTTGAGCATAACACAAAGTACTGGAAGACCTCAGCGGGTCAGGCAGCATTTAGGGAAGGAATCTACAGACAATGTTTTGAGTTGGGGCTCTTCAGACTAATGGAGTGGGGGTGGGGGGGAAGCTGGAAAAGAGAAGTGGGGCCAGGACAAAGCCTGGCAAGTAATAGGTGGATACAGGGCAGGGGTGGACTAAGTAACAAAGGCTGCAGGTGAAAAGGAAATAAAAGGGGTTAGGTTTATTATTGTCATGTGTATCGAGATCCAGTGAGAAGCTTTGTTCTGCGTGCTACCTACACAGATCAGATATACCATACATCAATGCAATCAGTTCAAAATTAAGTACAATAGCAAAGGGGAAGATACAGAGTGCAGAGTATACTTCTCAGCATTGTAGCGCATCAGTTCCACAGACAGAGTCCAACGGGGTAGAGGTGAATCGGACAGTACCCTAGCTTAAGAATAAGGAGTAAGCCATTTAGAACGGAGATGAGGAAACACTTTTTCTCGCAGAGTGGTGAGTCTGTGGAATTCTCTGACTCAGAGGGCGGTGGAGGCAGGTTCTCTGGATGCTATCAAGAGAGAGCTAGATAGGGCTCTTAAAAATAGCGGAGTCAGGGGATATGGGGAGAAGGCAGGAACAGGGTACTGATTGGGGATGATCAGCCATGATCACATTGAATGGTGGTGCTGGCTCGAAGGGCCGAATGGCCTACTCCTGCACCTATTGTCTATTGTCTATTATGGAAGGACCGTTCAGAAGCCTGATAACAGAGGGGAAGAAGCTGTTCCTGAGTCTGGTGGTGCACGCTTTCAAGCTTCTGCACCAACAGAAGCAGGGAGAAGAAGGAATTACCAGGGTGGGCCAAGTTTTTGGGTTGGCTACTTTCCCGAGGCCGTGTGAAGGATCTAAAAACCCAGCACCGTGCTAAACTGTTAGCCGTCGTATGCAGAAGTGCATGAGAAGAACTGCTGTCCTAAACTGATACCTCTATCAGGCTCTAGGTTTTATCAATGATAGTTCTTCACTCTTCTTTGCACCAAGACTATTTTGCAAGGTAAGTTTCTGCTCTGCAGCTGGTGGCCATTTGCTGAAATTACACAATTTAAATGAGCATTTGATGCTTTACATTTGTTTTTCTTGCACCTGGCTGCAAAAGAATAAAATGCTTATTATTTACGTGAAACAGTGTTACTACCTTGTGCATGATATGAACAGGGGGGGGATGTATGTTGTGTGTGTACTTTGGACAATGTTGTTAGCAAATGGAGTACAAATTAGCACCGTGGTTTTATAGATGTGCCTGTTTGCCTGCCAGCAATGTTATTGAGAATTAAGCATCTTTTTCCACTGATAGTGAAAGTATGGATATTGAGCATGGAACACAAGGACATTTATTCAATATTCAATTAAATTTCCCATTTATCACAATGAATTGCAGTACTCCCGAACTAACTACTCTTTGCCTCCTTTGTTCCAAAGTTAGGAAGCACAGTGACGATTATAACATTAGTTCTCGCGCATCGTAAATCTTCACTGCACCTGGTTCTGTTGTTTCAATCCCTTTCCAATTTATTCCTGTTTAAGAAGGAACTGCAGATGCTGGTAAATGGAAGGTAGACAAAAGTGCTGGAGAAACTCAGCGGGTGCAGCAGGCATCTATGGAGCGAAGGAAATAGGCGACGTTTCGGGCCGAAATCCGGAAGGGTTTCGGCCCGAAACGTCGCCTATTTCCAGAAGGATTTCGGCCCGAAACGTTGCCTATTTCCAGAAGGATTTCGTCCCGAAACGTTGCCTATTTCCAGAAGGATTTCGGCCCGAAACGTTGCCTATTTCCAGAAGGATTTCGGCCCGAAACGTTGCCTATTTCCAGAAGGATTTCGTCCCGAAACGTCGCTTATTTCCAGAAGGATTTCGTCCCGAAACGTTGCCTATTTCCAGAAGGGTTTCGTCCCGAAACGTCGCCTATTTCCAGAAGGATTTCGGCCCGAAACGTTGCCTATTTCCAGAAGGGTTTCGTCCCAAAACGTTGCCTATTTCCAGAAGGATTTCGGCCCCAAAATTTGCCTATTTCCAGAAGGGTTTCGGCCCGAAACGTCGCCTATTTCCAGAAGGATTTCGGCCCGAAACGTTGCCTATTTCCAGAAGGGTTTCGTCTCGAAACGTTGCCTATTTCCAGAAGGGTTTCGTCCCGAAACGTTGCCTATTTCCAGAAGGATTTCGTCCCGGAAATTTGCCTATTTCCAGAAGGGTTTCGGCCCGAAATGTTGTCTATTTCCTTCGCTCTATAGATGATGCTGCACCCGCTGAGTTTCTCCAGCACTTTTGTCTACCGAATAACATAGCAATTTATTGAGCCCATGTTTAGGAACCTAAAGTTTCAGGCCCGGTGAGTTTCTCCAGCACTTTTGTCTACCTCCAATTCATTCCTGTGTGTATGGGTTGCGTTGACAATCTGCATTCCCACTAGGCTCCCCTTTTCTGCACATGCGGCAGTTTGAAATCTAGAAATGCCTGATAATATGTCACAGACATGGTATAAAATGGATCCCATCACCTGTTGGCAGTGCTGAATTGGTAGAGGACCTGTCTTGCTAAGACTGCCTACTCTGGGTGAAGGCATTCACGGAAGTCTGATGCGTGATGGTGTAATAAGTAGAATTGAATTGAATATTTAATCCCAAGAGGCATATTAAGAATAAGGAGTAAGCCATTTAGAACGGAGATTAGGAAACACTTTTTCACACAGAGAGTGGTGAGTCTGTGGAAATCTCTGCCTCAGAGGGCGGTGGGGGCCGGTTCTCTGGATACTTTCAAGAGAGAGCTAGATAGGGCTCTTAAAGATAGCAGAGTCAGGGGACATGGGGAGAAGGCAGGAACGGGGTACTTATTGGGGATCACATTTAATAGTGGTGCTGGCTCGAAGGGCTGAATGGCCTACTCCTGCACCTATTGTCTATTAATCAGGAGGATAGTAGGACTGGTTGGAGAACTAGGATGGGGGAGGGACGGACAGCGAGGGAAAGCAAGGGTTACTTGAAGTTAGAGAAGTCAATATTCATACCAAAGGTAGACACAAAATGCTGGAGTAACTCAGCGGGACAGGCAGCATCTCTGGAGAGAAGGAATGGGTGACGTTTCGGGTCGAGACCCTTCTTCAGACCAATATTCATACTGCTAGGTTGTAAACTGCCCAAGCGAAATATGTTAAATGATATGTTTGCTTTTGTACCAAGCGGGATTTGAACATAGTAGCAAAGATGCACATCCAGAGGGGATGATGAGAGCTGAGATTATAAAAACAGGGTGTACTGTTTATAGGCCTGTTATGCTGCTACAAGTAAGAATTTCAATTGTCCCATTTTCAGTACAGGCTGTAATTAAACACACTTGACTCTCGAAAGTCATATTACAGTTTTATAAACATCAGTTAGGGTACAGCCTTTGGAGAAACTACACTTGGGGTATTGTACACAGTTTTGTTTTTCTTGTCTCAGAATAGAGATTTCATATCCTGAGTGGGAATGTAACAAAAAGTTCTCAGGCTAATTTGTGGAATGGCCAAACTACCATAGGAGGAGAGTTTAAGTCGACCAGGTTTATATCTGAAGAAGGGTCTCGACTTGAAATATCACCCATTCCTCCTCTCCAGAGATGCTGCCTGTCCTGCTGAGTTACTCCAGCTTTTTGTGTCTATCTTAGGTTTATATTCAATAGATATATAGTAATGAGGAACTGCAGCTGCCGGTTTACAACAACAAAAAAGACACAATGTGCTGGAGTAACTCAACAGGTCAGGTAGCATCTCTGGAGCACATGGATAGGCGACGTCTCGGGTAGGGACTGTTCTTCTGTGATTGTACGAGGTCGGAGGAGAAAGCTGGAAAATATCCCTGGACTATGCTTACCTGTTCGGTTTGAGATTATTTGAGCAGGGAACATAGAACAGTACAGCACAGGAACAGGCCCTTCGGCCCACATTGTCTGTTGTGAACATGATGCGAAGACCTCCTCTCATCCTCCTGCATAAAATCAATATCCCTCCATTCCCTGCATATCCACATGCCTATCCAGAGGCCTCTTAGAACACATCTATCCTATCTTTACATCTAAAACAACATGTAATTTGTGCTGAAGATAGACACAAAATGCCAGAGTAACAGTGGGACAGGCAGCATCCCTGGAGAGAAGAAAAAGGTGATGTTTCGGGTCGAGTGAAGAAGAATCTCGACCCGAAACGTCACCCATTCCTTCTCTCCAGAGATGCTGCCTGTTACCCCAGAGTTACTCCAGCTTTTTGTGGGTATCTTTGGTTTAAACCAGCATCTGCAGTTCCTTCCTACACATGTAATTTGAGCTGATGTAGCCACTAGGCTGATGGATGATGTTAGTTTGTTTTTTCTTGCAGTAAATTTTAATGATGAATGTTCTCAATAAACAGGTTCAAGCACAAGCCAGTGAGCAGGATGAGTCTTCATCGTCACATCCAAGAGTTGAACTGGGACTTACCGAGGAGAAGCTGCCTATGACTCTCTCCAGACAAGAGGTACATTCTGCTGGTTCCGTTTAGTTTATTGTCACGTGTACCAAGGTGAAAAGCTTTTGTTGCATGCTATGCGAGGAGTACCATCAGCACTTCCCTCTGGAAGGTGACTCCGGACTGTCAAAGCTGCCACAGCCAGACATAAAAACAGCTGTTTTCTCCATGGGTACTAGCTCTACTCAATAACCAAAAGTCTGTAGCCTCCTTTTGCTCTATTTTTGATTTAATTCACATGTTTAATCAACAATGTTTTACTGTTAATGTTTAATGTTTTATGTGTCATTCCTAACTCACTGTATGCCATATTGTCACTTGCGGGCGGAGCACCAAGGTAAATTCCTTGTATGTGAATACTTGGCCAATAAACCTATTCATTCATTCATTCATTCGACAGACTGGTTCCACCAAGATGCAGGACAGAACGCCACAGGAGATCATTCTTCCTTGTAGCTATCAAAGTGTACAACTCCTCCCCCTTCTGTCATGGGATAGACTGACTCCCCCCCCCCCCCCCTAATCTTTGCACATCCCCAACCCTTTCCACTTGTCATTTTAATTTCATGTTTCATGTATTTTGTACTTTATGACTGTTGGCAAATCAATTTCCCTCCTAGGATAAATAAAGTTCTATCGTATTGTTTATCCAGTCAGCAGAAAGACAATTACAATCAGGAAACGCGGTAAGCTCGTGAAGACTCGTGAAGATTTTTCAACATGTTGAAAAATATCCACGAGAGCCCCGAGTACCTACGAGCGGCTATTACCGTAAATCTCCGAGTTCGAATCAGGGGAAACTCGGGAGAACTCTTGAATTACCTCGTACAGTGGGACAGCACCATTAATATTTAATCAGGATTAGTACAATGAAAACTTTCAATAAGAATGGGAAATGGAACCTTTGTTATTCAATTTGGATCCAAAATGTCAAATAACAGCAGGTCTGTTTCCTTGTTTAATATATTGGATTATACTGCAAAAGAATCTATTTATATTTAAAGAGGCCATGGTAAGTTATTAAGTCCCATTTGTTATGAGTTTTATTTGCTTCATAAGATCCTGCTATGGCGTTGTCCCATTCAGCAGCATTTGGAGCAGTTTTATCATAGTACAGTACAGCACAAGAGCAGGCCCTTCGGCCCACAATGTCTGTGCTGAGCATGATGCCAAGCCCATCTCTTATCTATCTGTGCATGATCAATATCCTGGCACCGCATTCCAGGCCGCTACCACCTTCTGTGTAAAATATAAAACTTGCCCCGTACATCTCCTGCCTCTCTCACCTTAAACCCATGCCCTCTAGTACTTAATTTATCCACCCAGGGGGAAAAAAGATATGTTTATTAAAGATGCAGCATTAATAAATATGTGTCACATGGCCCCAAAACAAAATAATGGCGTTGAACATTTTAGAGGTACGAGAATATCACACTGGCGCATACGTTCACAATAACAGCACTGGTATCTCTACATCATCGTCTATATCTCTCGTTTCCCTTTCCCGTGACTTTCAGTCTGAAGAAGGGTCTCGACCCGAAATGTCACCCATTCCTCCTCTCCAGAGACGCTGCCTGTCCTGCAGAGTTACTCCAGCTTTTTGTGTCTATCTTTGTTTTAAACCAGCAGCTGCAGTTCCTTCCGACACATAGCACTGGTCCTGTTGTGCACCATGATCCCAGATAATCTGTTGTTGTCCTCACTGCACCATTAAGCAGCTTGCACTTTCATCAACTTTAAGTGCAAAACATTTTTGAGTTGAAAAGTGCAGGGATAAAACTGGGCATGAATGGGATTATCTTACTTAAGATAGGCACAGAGTGCTGGAGTAACTCAGTGAGTCAAGCAGCATCTGTGGAGAACATGGATAGGTGACGTTTCACAAAGTGCTGGAGTAACTCAGCGGGCCAGGCAGCATCTGTGGAGAACATGGATAGGTGACGTTTCACAGAGTGCTGGAGTAACTCAGCGGGTCAGGCAGCATCTGTGGAGAACATGGATAGGTGACGTTTCACAGAGTGCTGGAGTAACTCAGCGGGTCAGGCAGCGTCTGTGGAGAACATGGATAGGTGACGTTTCACAGAGTGCTGGAGTAACTCAGCGGGTCAGGCAGCATCTGTGGAGAACATGGATAGGTGACGTTTCACAGAGTGCTGGAGTAACTCAGTGAGTCAAGCAGCATCTGTGGAGAACATGAGTATGTGACGTTTCGGGTCGGAATCGTTCTTCAGACAAATATCCGACTGCTACTTATTCCGCTGGGTAGGAATAACAAGTGTCAGTGCTAGAAAGTAGCACTCTCATCTCGGAGTCAGTTTAGCTGCTCACGTCCCACCTCAGAGATGTTGAAGTCTAGGCTGATATTGCATTGTAGTACTAACATGGTATTATACTGCGTTTTGGATGAGCTGTTAGAAGCTTTTTATGGCATTTTGCTAAAAGAAGAATTTCTTACCTTTCTGTCTATATCCATCAATCATTATCCCAAAAACAAAATCTTTATGTTCTGGTTAATTATTTTCACGTGTACTGAGGTACAGTGGAAAGCTTTGTTCTGCACGCTGTCCAATCAAATCAGATAATACTAAACATAAATACATTCAAGTCAAACTCCAGTACAATAGGTGGAGCAAAGGGGAAGATACAGAGTGCAGAATATAGTTCTCAGCATTGTAGTGTGGATCATTATACAAAAAGTAGTAAACACTGCCCAGTCTATCATCAGCTCTGAGCTCCCTTCCATCGAGGGGATCTATCGCAGTCGCTGCCTCAAAAAGGCTGGCAGCATCATCAAGGACCCACACCATCCTGGCCACACACACTCATCTCCCCGCTACCTTCAGGTAGAAGGTACAGGAGCCTGAAGACTGCAACGTCCAGGTTCAGGAATAGCTACTTCCCCACAGACATCAGGTTATTAAACTTGGCTCGGACAAAACTGTGAACATTAATAGCCCATTATCTGTTATTTGCGCTTTATCAGTTTATTTATTCATGTGTGTATATATTTATACAATTGTATATGGACACACTGATCTGTTCTGTATTCATGCTTACTATATTCTGTTGTGCTGAAGCAAAGCAGGAATTTCATTGGCCTATCAGAGAAACATGACAATAAACTCTCTTGAATCTTGAATCTATCATACTGTTGTTTGTGGGAGGTTGTTCACCTGAGACCACTTCACAATCACTATCCTACACACTATGGACAATTTTACCAAAGCCAAGTAACTATCAAACTTGTACGTCTTTGGAGTGAGGGAGGAAACCGGAGCACCCAGAGAAAACCCACAGGCTCTGTACAGACAGCACCCTTAGTCAGGATGAATCTGGGTCTCTGGTGCTGTGAGGCAGCAGCTCTACCCGCTGTGCCACCATGCCGCACTTCATACAAAGTGCTTTTTGAAATAATAGACATTATCTGTTATATCGGCACAAAGTGCTGGAGTTACTCAGCGGGTCAGGCAGCATCTCTGGAGAAAAAAAAAGATTGAAGAACCGAAACATCACCCGTCCTTTTTTCTCCTGAGGTGCTGCCTGACCCGCTGAATTACTCCAGCACTTTGTGTCTATATTTGTTATGAAACTTCATCTGCAGTTCTTTGTTTCTATTTTCAGACATTACCTGTAACTGGAAGTTCCTTTCTTTCCTGTATTAACTTATCAAATTGCTCACTTGAATCTTGAATCTTGACTTACCGATCTGAAGGGATGAAAGTTTTGAGCGTAATTGTATTGCTATTCGCTTCCAAGTGTTTGGGATGGGATTGCAGTAGATGGTGCTGTTGTACCACACCAAATGTATTTAAAGATGGATGGAGAGGAAAGCTGCGACCTCAGTTAATTCAGCTTGGTTCCCTGAAGGGAAAGGAAACCTCAGTGCTGACGCTTATTTCAAGCAGGAAGTTGTTTTGTCCCCTGAGGATAACATTAAAAATTGTAGGCTTTGTATTTGGTTTCACTCTCACAAATACAGGGCCCTCCATAATGTTTGGGACAAAGACCTATCGTTTATTTATTTGCCTCTGTAATCCACAATTTGAGATTTGTAATAGAAAAAAATCACATGTGGTTAAAGTGCACATTGTCAGATTTCATTAAAGGGTATTTTTATACATTTTAGTTTCACCATGTAGAAATTACAGCAGTGTTTATACATAGTCTTCCCCCCCCCCCCCCATTTCAGGGCACCATAATGTCTGGGACACAGCAATGTCATGTAAATGAAAGTAGTCATGTTTAGTATTTTGTTGCATATCCTATGCATGCAATGACTGCTTGAAGTCTGCGATTCATGGACATCACCAGTTGCTGGAGGATTGCCGAGCCCGGTATCCGCGTGTGTGAAATCCTTGGATTTTATTACAAATCTGTCACAACGGGAACCCAACGGGTCCACGGGTTGTCTAGTCAACATATAAAAGACATGCTCAATTGGGTTCAGACCGGCCAATCAAGAATTGACCATTTTTTAGCTTTGAAGAATTCCTTTGTTGCTTTAGCGGTATTTTTGGGATCATTGTCTTGCTGTAGAATGAACCGCCGGCCAATAGGTTTTGAGACATTTGTTTGAACTTGAGCAGATAGGATGTGTCTATATACTTCAGAAATCATTATGCTACTACCATCAGCAGTTGTATCATCAATGAAGATAGGTGAGTCAGCACCTTCAGCAGCCATATATGCCTAGGCCATAACACCCCCACCACCGTGTTTCACAGATGAGGTGGTATGCTTTGGATTTTTCTTCTCTCCTCCATACTTTGCTCTTCCCATCACTCTGATATAAGTTAATCTTGGTCTCCTCTTCAAAAATAGGATGGCCAGGTTACAGTTTGCCAAGAAGTAATTGAAAGAGCAGCCACAGTTCTGGAAAAAGGTCTTGTGGACAGATGAGACGAAGATTAACTTGTATCAGAGTGATGGCAAGAGCACTCTGTATCTTCCCCTTTGCTCTATCCATTGTACTTGAGTTTGACCTGATTGCATTTATGGTATTATCTGATCTGATTTGATAGCATGAAAAACAAAGCTTTTCACTGTACCTCGGTACATGTGACAATCATAAACTTAAACAAATATTATTCTGGAAATGTCCAAGGAAGGGCTTCCCAGCGTTGCAATTCCTGTGATTAAAATCATACTTGTTATTTTCCAAGGTGATTCGAAGACTCCGTGAACGTGGAGAACCAATTCGCCTGTTTGCTGAATCCGACTACGAAGCTTTTCAACGTCTTCGAAAAATAGAAATCCTAACTCCTGAGATTAATAAGGTAATGTTTCCATTTTGTACGAGTGGCATTTTATACAGAAACAGAAACATTCCCACTTGAAGCTTGAATATCACAATGCTATGTTGAAGACTATGTTAATTCATGGATGGACACAATGTGCTGGAGTAACTCAGCGGGTCAGGCAGCATCTGTGGAGAACATGGATAGGTGACGTTTCGTGTCAGGACCCTTCAGACTGAAAGTGAAGGCGGGGAGGGGCGGGGGGGGGAGGAGGGAGAGAGGAGGGAGAGAGGAGAAGAGAAGAGAAGAGAAGAGAAGAGCTGGAGGCGACCAAAGACCAGGAACAATCGAGGCCAGTGGCAAATGAGCTTCAGCAGGGTGTTATCTTGTAGGGTTGGCTGGGGAAGGTGTGATCTCAAGAGAAGCATTGTGGAGAACTGTGGAACTGGTAAAATGACAGGGTGGGGGAAGGGGGCAGGGAGGGGAGGCGAGTGTATTAGAGAATTCAGTGTTCATACCGCTCTCCATCTCTCTTCTCCACCCCCCCCCCCCCCCCCCACTCCGCCCCCATCATCTCGTTTCAGTCTGAAGAAGGGTTCCAACCCAAAACGTCACCCATTCTTTGTCTCCTAAGATGCTGCCTGGACCCGCTGAGTTACTCCAGCTTTTTTGTGTCTATCTTTGGTATAAACCAGCATCTGCAGTAATGTCTTTAAACATACAGCGCAGAAACAGGCCTCTCATCCCAGCAAGCCCACCCCGACCAGCGATCACCCCCATACAATAGGCAATAGGTGCAGGAGTAGGCCATTTGTCCCTTTGAGCCAGCACCACCATTTAATGTGATCATGGCTGATCATCCACAATCAGTACCCCGTTCCTGCCTTCTCCCCACATCCCTTGACTCCGCTATCTTTAAGAGCCCTATCCTACACACTACGGACAATTTACAAAAGCCAATTAACTTACAAACCTGTACATCTTTGGAGTGCGGGATGAAAACAGAGCACCTGGAGAAAACCCACACGGTCACAGGGAGAACGCACAAACTCCTCACAGACAATATCCGTCGTCAGGCACGAACCCGGGTCTCTGGCGCTGTGAGGCAG
Organism: Amblyraja radiata; assembly: GCF_010909765.2. Lineage (NCBI taxonomy): Eukaryota > Metazoa > Chordata > Chondrichthyes > Rajiformes > Rajidae > Amblyraja > Amblyraja radiata. The sequence goes on from NC_045976.1 coordinate 42,289,951, forward strand.
CAACTCTACCGCTGCGCCACTGTGCTGCCATGGTTTTTTTGTTTCTACCTGTGGTGTATATTATATAAATGGTGTTACCTGCCTCCAAGTTAAAGGGAGAGCAGTGTGATGTATGTGATATAATTGGCATGTGTTATGTCTTGTGCGAGGGGACGCATGCGCTGGGGAGACTCAAGGTGGCGTCCTGGAATAATGAAACTTGTTAGTTTACTCCCGTATCTGAGTGTTATTTTAAGTCAGTCCCAAGCACCCAAATACACAACACTTCCCTTCTTGGAGGAAGATTGAGTGAACTTCATCGCCTTCCATCACAGTGAGGAATGTTGATTCTACTGTGGTGGATGTTTATGTTAAACTCTATCGTGTATTGCGTTTGTTTGACTTGTATGTCTGCACGGTAACTCAAATATCACTGGACCTTAATTGGTGCATGTGACAATAAATGTGAACGTTGAACTGGAACTTCAGTCTGATCGTTTCTCTATTCCTGCCTGTAGGGTTTGCGGAATGACTTGAAAGCTGCCATGGACCAGGTAGACCAGCAGTATCTGAATGAGATTGCGGCTGGACAGGAGCAGGGTGAACACGTGGAGAAGAATGACCTGAAAGTTCATGAAGAAAACACCACCATAGAGGAACTGGAGGTAAGTAAGGGCTGTGTATGATGGGGCTATCTGAAGGAAGGAGCTATGAAGGTTTTAAATCTTTGGTTTTATCATCTAACACTATCTTGATGAATAAATGGCAATTTGAAACACAGAATGGTCGTATTTTGCAGTGGGGTTAGTTGGAAATCTTTATCTATTCAAGATTATTTATGGGATTATGGACATTGTTGACAACCAGTTTACTATCCAACCAAATCGACTTTTACAACCTGATCGTTTGTCTTTATATTCATGATCTAACTCTGGTTAATTTTGTTTAAGAAAGAACTGCAGATGCTGGAAAAATCGAAGGTAGACAAAAATGCTGGAGAAACTCAGCGGGACAGGCAGCATCTATGGAGAGAAGGAATGGGTGACGTTTCAGGTCGAGACCCAGAAAGCATCTATGGAGCGAAGGAATAGGTGACGTTTCAGGTCGAGACCCTTCCGTCTCGACCCGAAACGTCGCCTATTCCTTCGCTCCATAGATGCTTTCCGGGTCTTGAACCGAAACGTCGCCTATTCCTTCGCTCCATAGATGCTGCCTCACCCGCTGAGTCTCTCCAGCATTTTTGTCTACCCTGGTTAATTTTGTGGTCGCTCTTTGATCTTGTCAAAATCACTTTATACCTTGCTTGTTGGGTAAAAACTAACTGCTTGTCACAGAGCATGAAAAACAGGCCATTTGGCCCAACTCATTCATTCTGACCATGATGCCCCATCTACATGAGTCCTATTTGGCCCATATCCTTTTACAACTTTTCCTATCCTTGTCCCTGTCCAAGTGCCCTTTAAATGCTGTTATAGTTCCTGTCTCAACTACCATCTCCAACAGCTCGTTCCATGTACTCGCAACCTTCTCAGTTAAAAGTTTGTCATTTAGGTTCCTATTATATCTTTCCCGTCCATCATAGACCAACCTTTGTTCTCTAGTTCTTGATTCCACTACCCTGGGTAAAAGACTGCATTCAACCTACCTATTCCCCTCGTGTTATTATAATAATAATAATAATAACAATATCTTTTATTGTCATTGCACGTCAGTGCAACGAGATTTAGTATGCAGCTTCCAACCGATGTAAAAGAAAAGTAAAATAAATAAATAAGCTGTGTGACGTGACCATCCGAGGGAGACAGTCCAGGGGGGATGGGGGGCACTCAGCAGGGCCGGTTCAGAGCCGCTATAGCTCTGGGAATAAAGCTGTTTCTGAGTCTGGAGGTTCGGGTGTAGAAGGCCTTGTAACGTCTGCCGGAGGGAGTAGTTCGAACAGACTGTTACAAGGGTGTGAGGAGTCTTTATGGATGCTGACGGCCTTCCTGAGGCACCGTGTGTGGTAGATGCCCTCCAAGGCTGGTAGCTGTGTCCCAATAATCCTCTGCGCTCTGTGGACGACGCGCTGAAGAGCTCTCCTCTCCGCCTCCGTGCAGCTGAGATACCACACAGAGATGCCATACGTTAATGTGCTCTCTGTGGTGCAGCGGTAGAACGTTGTCAGCAGCTGTTGGGGCAGACCAGTCTTATTTATTGTCCTCAGGAAGAACAGTCGTTGCTGTGCCTTCTTGACCAGCACAGCGGTGTTGGTGGACCATGTGAGGTCCTCTGAAATGTGAGTGCCCAGAAACTTAAAGCTGGACACTCTCTCCACACTTTCCATGCTCTCTATACACCTCTATAAGATCACCCCTCATCCTCCTCAGCCCTAAGAGTTCCAGCCTGCACAACCTCTCCCTGTAGCTCAGGCCCACGGGTCCTGACAATATCCTCGTAGATCTTAGGTTTGTTTAGTTTGGAGATACAGATTGGGAACCAGGCCCTTCGGCCCACCGAGTCCGCACCGACCAGCGGTCCCCGCTCGCTTCCACTATCCTACACGCACTAGGGACCATTTATTTCCAAAACCAATTAACCTACAAACCTGCGTGTCTTTGGAGTGTGGGAGGAAACCGGAGCACCCGGAGAAAACCCCCGCAGGTCACGGGGAGATCGTGCAAACTCCGTACAGACAGCACTCGTGGTCAGGATCGTACCCGGGTCTCTGTGAGGCAGCAACTATACCGCTGCGCCACCGTGCTGCCCAAACTGTGAACAGCTTCTCTGAACTCAATCCAGTTTCAATTCCCCGTGATTCAAAGCAGCCGATGCCACAGAAATAACACCTGATGCTTGCTGCAAGTTGTTAGCTTCCCAGACCTAGCCTGGGGGCTGATCCTAGCTTTATAGACAATAGACAATAAGTGCACGAGTAAGCCATTCGGCCCTTCGAGCTAGCACCGCCATTCAATGTGATCATGGCTGATCATCCCCAATCAGTACCCCGTTCCTGCCTTCTCCCCATATCCCCTGACTCCGCTATCTTTAAGATCCCTATCTAGCTCTCTTGAAAGTATCCAGAGAACCGGCCTCCACCGCCCTCTGAGGCAGAGAATTCCAGACTCACAACCCTCTGGGAAAAAGTGTTTCCTCGTCTCCGTTCTAAATGGCTTACTCCTTATTCTTAAACTGTGGCCCCTGGTTCTGGACTCCCCCCACCCCTCACCCCTCATCTCAGGAGAAAGTACATGACCTTAGCTTGACAGCGACGCAGTCTAATTTAAATCCCATCGCTCAGACTCCTACCGCCAACATGCTATCTTGGGCAGTGAAGATGAACAATTCTGTCGTCTGAAACAAAAATACAATACTGCTTGGCATGTCAGAGAACGTTTATATTGAGAGCAACAACATTGATGTATCAGATTCTCTGCTCCCAGGTCTGAGTGTTCCCAGTATTTTTTGTTTTTTGTTACCATTTAACGGAATTAATTTTGTTGAATATTAAGGAAGTAGTCAATAGACAATAGGTGCAGGAGTAGGCCATTCGGCCCTTCCAGCCAGCACCACCATTCAATGTGATCATGGCTGATCATCCCCAATCAGTACCCCGTTCCTGCCTTCTCCCCGTATCCCCTGACTCCGCTATCTTTAAGAGCCCTATCTAGCTCTCTCTTGAACCGGCCTCCACCGCCCTCTGAGGCAGAGAATTCCACGGACTCACAACTCTCTGTGTGAAAAAGTGTTTCCTCGTCTCTGTTCTAAATGGCTTACTCCTTATTCTTAAACTGTGGCCCAACTGTAGTCATACGGCATAGAAACAGGCCCTTCAGCCCAACTCATCAATGCCGACCAAGATGCCCTATCTAAATTAGTCCCATTTGCCCATGTTCGGCCCATATCCTTCCAAACTTTTCCTATCTATGAACCTGGCCATGGAATGGAGTGTAGGAAAGTGCTGCTCGTAGTGTGAGGTCAGCTTTGACCCACTGAAGGTGGAGTAGGCACAAGGGGCTGTGATGGCAATTTGTTCTGCTACTTGTATTCTGGAACTCCATGACTAGTTTACTTTAAAGATACAGCACGGAAACAGGCCCTTCAACCCACCAAGTCTGCGCCGACCATCAATCCTGCACATTAACATTATCCTACACACACACACACACACACTAGGGACAATTTAACCTAGCCAATTAATCTACTAACCTGTAGGTCTTTGGAGTGTGGGAGGAAAACGGAGCTCCTGGGGAAAATCTACGCAGGTCACGGGGAGAAGGTAAAAACTCCGTACAGACAGCACCCGGAGTCAGGATCGAACCCGGGTCTCTGGCGCTGTAAGGCAGCAGCAACTCTACCGCTGTGCCACATACTGCCCTGTACTAGTATAGTCCCCTCCTACAGTGTGTAGGAAGGAACAGCAGACGCTGGTTTAAACCGAAGATAGACACAAAAAGCTGGAGCAACTCAGCGAGACAGGCAGCGTCTCTGGAGAGAAGGAACTGGTGGCATTCCAGGTCGAAACCCGGGTCTGAAGAAGGGTCTCGACCCGAAATGTCACCCATTCCTTCTCTCCAGAGATGCTGCCTGTCCCGCTGAGTTACTCCAGCATTTTCTGTCTCTCCTACAGTGTGTTAGTCATAGAGTCACGTTGCACGGGAACAGGCCCTTTGGCCCAACAGGCCCTTTGACCAAGGTGTCCAGTCTCGACTAGGCCCGTTTGCATGTGCTTGACCCATATCCCGCTAAACCTTTTCTACCTGTGTACCTGTCCAAGGTGTCTTTTAAGTATGGGACACAAATACATATATTTAAATTTGAAAAATGATAAATCGATAGATGCACAGATAAATGAATAAATAAATCAATAAGTAGATTACAAATGTGGGCAAGTGGCACTAACATCTTGGTTAAGTTGGGCCAATGGATATACGATTCTGTGCTTATAGTACCTGCCTCAGCTGCCTCCTCTGGCAGCTCGTTACACCCGCCATAGTCTATGATTCTGGCATCAGCACAGGGACAGGCCATTCGGCCCACAATGTCTCTGCTATCTATGGCGCCAATTGCGACTAATCCCAACTGCTTTTACGTGGTCTATGTCCCTCTTAAGGGCCTGTCCCACTAGCCGATTTTTTTCGGCTCAGGGTCGCCAAGATATTTTGAACATTTCGAAATCCAGCTGCGACAAAAAAAAACGTTGAAAAAACACCGCGCGTCGATACGTCATCACATGGCGTTTTTCTCGGTGACCTGATACGTCAGTCAATGATGCCGGTAGTCGCCGAAAACAATTGCCACGTGGGACAGGCCCTTTATTCTATTAGCTACTGTTCAGTGTTTCATTTACTGTGCTTCAACATGTGAGCATTCATGGGTTGTTTTTTAATGCAGGCGTTGGGCGGGTGCTTGGGTCGAGATAACGACTACAAAGACATGGACATCATAACCAAAGTTCTCAGGGTAAGGCTGAATACATTGATGGTATATTTATGGTGGCGCAGCGGTAGATTCTGACGACTGTACGGAGTTTGTTTGTTCTCCCTGTGACCGTTCTCCCTGCAATTTACAGAAGCCAATTAACCTTCAAACTATTTATTTAAGAAGGAACTGCAGATGCTGGACAATCGAATGTAGACAAAAGTGCTGGAGAAACTCAGCGGGTGCAGCAGCATCTATGGGGCGAAGGCATAGGTGACGTTTCGGGTCGAGACCCAGTCTGAAGAAAGGTCGAGACCCGAAACTTCGCTCCATTGATGCTGCCTCACCCGCTGAGTTTCTCCAGCATTTTTGTCTACGTAGCGATTTACGAGAGTGGACAGTTAGATTTAAGTCTTTGATACTGGCTGCATTTTTGATGCAGCACCTCCTATAGATCCCTTTAATGGTAGGGAGGTCAGTACCCATGATGGACCAGGTTATATCTTCAGATATGGTATTCTTGCAAGAAGGGTCTCGACTCAAAGCGTCACCTATCCATGTTCTCCACAGATGCTGCCTGACCCACTGAGTTACTCCAGCACTCTGTGAAATGTCACCTATCCATGTTCTCCACAGATGCTGCCTGGCCCACTGAGTTACTCCAGCACTGCGAAATGTCACCTATCCATGTTCTCCACAGATGCTGCCTGGCCCGCTGAGTTATGGTGCAGCAGCATCTATGGAGCAAAGGAAATAGGCAACGTTTCGGGCCGAAACCCTTCTGGAAATAGGCAACGTTTCGGGCCGAAACCCGGAAGGGTTTCGACCCGAAACGTTGCCTATTTCCTTAGCTCCATAGATGCTGCTGCACCCGTTGAGTTACTCCAGCACTCTGTGAAACGTCACCTATCCATGTTCTCCACAGATGCTGCCTGACCCGCTGAGTTACTCCAGCACTGCGAAATGTCACCTATCCATGTTCTCCACAGATGCTGCCTGACCCGCTGAGTTACTCCAGCACTCTGTGGCCATCTCTGGAGCTGAACTTCACTATGGAACTCTACTATTGATATATTGATTCAATTTCCTTTCCAAATTTCTGCGGAAAAAAGTGGAATTATTTGAATCTAATTTCTTCGGTAATGTGCCGTAATCTACTTTTTTTTCTCCTTTAGTTTCTGCTGGATGTTTGGGCTAAAGCTCTAAATGCTAGAGAGGATTATTTAAAGGTCAATGTACAAGGCAAACTGGCTGGGGCGACTCACAAGCAAACGGAATCGTACTTAAAACCTCTCTTCAGGAAACTGCGGAAAAAGGTGAGCAGCCTCTTCTGCGAAAGCTGCAATCATGTCACTGTTTGTTCTAATTTCTAGAGGAGCTGTTCTCTGTGGCTATGGACCTGGGTTAGTGTGCGGGATTGGGAGAGTTTTGTTTAGCGATAAGGAGCAGGAAACAGACCCTTTGGCCCACCGAGTCTGTGCCGACCTGCAAGCCCCGTGCACTAGCACTCTCCAACACACTGGGGGACAATTTACATTTCTTACAGAAGCCAATTAAACTACAAACTTGTACATCTTTGGAGTGTGGGAGGAAACCCACGCGGGTCGCGGAGAACGTTCAAACTCCATACAGACAGCACCCGTAGTCAGGATCTGTCTGTACGGAGTTTGTACGTTCTCCCCCTGACCTGCGTGGGTTTTCTCCGAGATCTTCGGTTTCCTCCCACACTCCAAAGACGTACAGATTTATAGGTTAATTAGATTGGTATAAGTGTAAATTGTCCCCAGTGTGATCGTGTTAGTGTATGGGGATTGCTGGTCGGCGTGGACTCTGCGGGCTGAAGGGCCTGTTTCCATGCTGTATCTCTGAAAACTAAACATTATATCCCTTACCCTTTGTTTGTACACTGTGGACAGGTTGATTGCAATCATTTATAGTCTGTTTAAGAAAGAACTTCAGATGCTGGAGAAATCAAAGGTAGACAAAAATGCTGGAGAAACTCAGCGGGCGAGGCAGCATCTATGGAGCGACGGAATAGGTGACGTTTCGGGTCGATACCCTTCTTCAGACTGATGTGGGGGTGGGGGGGAGGGGGCGGGAAGAAGAAAGGAAGAGGCGGAGGCAGTGGGAGAGCTGGGAAGGGGAGGGGAAGGAGGGAGAAAGCAGGGACTACCTGAAATTGGAGAAGTCAACGTTCATACCGCTGGGGTGTAATCTACCCAAGCGAAATATGAGGTGCTGCTTCTCCAATTTGCGGTGAGACTCACTCTTTTATAGTGTGTTCACTGGAAGCACACAACAAAGAAAGCTTTTCACTATTTCATTCCATGTGATAGAGACAAATATGTAGGCAAGTTTCCCTGCCAATTCACCTGCAAAACTGGGATGTGGGAGCAAACCGGAACAGCCGGAGGAAACCCGGTTACAGGGAGGACGTGCAGACATCAGTCGTACGACAGGGAAACTTGCCCGTGCCGACCAAGATGCCTCATCTACGCTGGTCTGCCGCCTTTAGCCCAGATCCCTCTCAATCTTTCCTTTCCATGTACCTGTCTTGTCAATGATGTTCTAGCACTTGTCACAATTGCCCCCTCTGGCAGCTCATTCCATGCACGCACCACCCTGAGGGAGAACGTTGCCCCTCGAGTTCTGAGAACATCTTACCCCCACTCCCCCTCTCTGGTAATTAGTCCCCATATCCGGGTAAACAACCTTGCATCTGCCCTCATGATCTTTTACCCTAATCATCTCATGAGAATGGGATTAAAAGGTGAAAGGTGTCGTAGACTTGATGGGACGAATGGCCAAATTCTGCTCCTATAACATGATTTTATGCACCTCTAAAAAATCACTCTTCATCCTCCTGCGCTCGAAGGAATAAAGTCCTGGTCTGCCCAACCTCTCCCTATAGCTCAGGCCCTCCAGTGCCGGTAACATCCTCGTATGTCTCCTCTGCCACTGTGCCAAACATTTATCAGTTTAGTTTTAGTCTAGAGATACAGCGCGGAAACAGGCCCTTCGGCCCACCGAGTCCGCGCCGACCAGCGATCCCCGCACACTAACGCTCTCCCATACACACTGGGGCTAATTAACCTACAAACCTGTACGTTTATGGAGTGTGGGAGGAAACTAGAGAAAACCTACGCAGGGGGAGAACATGCAAACTCCGTACAGACAGCACCCGTGGTCGGGATGGAACCTGGGTCCCTGGCGCTGTGAGGCAACAGCTCTACCCGCTGCGCTGCCCGGTTCTGAACTGCTAAGTGTTTTCAGTAATGGGAATATATACAGTTGAACGTTCCCATAGCAATGCAGATTAGAATGTTTTTACCAATTTGACCTCAAAAGGATATAATTTATTGCTGAATAAATTCGCCGAGTATTCCAGAAATCCATAAACCTTGAGCAGCATTGATAGTCCCCTCGTGCTGATTGTACTTTGTGGCAGAGCGTGAGAAAGCTGACTGTGACATTCATAATTAATACATTATTCTCTCTGATTACTGCTGCTGCCGTGTTTATCGGGGTGACATTGTACAGTCTATGAATGATTAGCCCATTATAATTGGTGCTAACATTAAATTGCTATGATTTCATGTCATATGATATCGTGGAAATAAAAGTATGTTTCTTTTACTTTCCCCCACAGACTCTGCCTCAAGACATCAAAGAATCTATAACTGATATCATCAAGTTCATGTTGCAGAGAGAATATGTCAAGGTATGTCACCAATTATTAAGAAAGAACTGCAGATGCTGGGGAAAATCGAAGGCAGACAAAAAATGCTGGAGGAACTCAGCGGGTGAGGCAGCATCTATGGAGCGAAGGAATAGGTGACGTTTCGGGTCGAGACCCGGAAGGGTCTCGACCCGAAACGTCGCCTATTCCTTCGCTCCATAGATGCTTTCCGGGTCTCGCCCCGAAACGTCACCCATTCCTTCGCTCCATAGATGCTGCCTCACCCGCTGAGTTTCTCCAGCATTTTTGTCCACCTTCGCTAATTGTTACACACCTTTCACTATATTAAAGGTGCCTGTCCCACTTTCACGACCTAATTCACGACCTCTGCCGAGTTTGCCCTCGACTCATACTCGCAGCATGGTCGTCACGAGGTCGTAGCAGGCCATGATGCTAGTCGTAGGTACTCGTGGCATCAAGTAGGTCGGGGCGTTTTTCTAGCACGATGAAAAATGTCCACGAGTAAAAAAAGGTCGTGAATTAGGTCGTGAATGTGGGACAGGCCCTTTACAGTGTTGATAGTTTAATATGAATAAGATGAATTTTCATGCCAGAATTGTTTGTTTGAAAGTTAGAAATCAATGAGTTGTCAAAAGAGTTAAGGCTTAGTGCAACACATTTATATTGACAAAGAAAATATGGATTTATTTTTTATTTTCAGACAGATTGATGTTTTTTGGGTCTATATAGGATCTTAAATGAAGGTCCTTAATGATTTCCACTGGAAATGTTAAATTGACGCAGGATCTAACTTAACATTTCATTTCCAGTAGGTAGTTACGTCCCTCATTTCCCCCTCCTCATCCTCCTCCTCTTCAACCTTTCCCCGAGTCTGCTTCCTCATTCATGATTCTCCCAGCATTAGACTCCATCTACACCTCGCGTTGCCTCGACAAGGCCAGCAGCCCAGACCATCACACAAACCAACCTCCCTTCCACTGACTCCATCTACACCTCACGCTGCCTCGGCAAGGCCAGCAGCATCATCAAGGACCAGTCTCATCCCGGTCACTCCCTCTTCTCCCCTCTCCCATCGGGCAAGAGGTACAGAAGTGTGAAAACGAACGCACACCTCCAGATTCAGGGACAGTTTCTTCCCGGCTGTTATCAGGCAACTGAACCATCCTACCACAACTAGAGAGCAGCCCTGAAATACTATCTACCTCATTGGTGACCCGCAGACTATCTTTGATTGGACTTTGCTGGCTTTATCTTGCACTAAACATTATTCCCTTATCATGCATCTGTACACTGAATGGCTATATTGTAATCATGTATTGTCTTTCATGTACCGCAGTAATATAATAAACTAAAATCAACTCAACATTACCATGTCAAGGCTCATAGAAACAGGAAATCGGTGCAGGAGTAGGCCGTTCGGCCCTTTGAGCCAGCACCACCATTCAATATGATCATGACTGGTCATCCTAAATCAGTACCCTGTTCCTGCTTTCTCCCCATATCCCTTGATTCCATTGGCCCTAAGAGCTGTATCTAAGGGGATACTCCTCAATGCGATACTTCCCTTATTCTTCTAAGACAGCATGGTCCTCTTGATTCTGGCCCTTCTTCCACTGACCAATCTCCAAGGCAAATAATAAGTAAGTCGACTAAATGTACACACAAGGTGTCGGGTATGGTTGCATTAAAAACCATGTCCCATTGGCAAGAGAACCCTACTTCTGTACTCTATCCTCCTTGGAGTAAAAGCCAAGCATAATGCATGGAAATAATGAAGATAGTTAATGAAGATAGTTAAACCAAGTTGGCACTGTGGGTCACCAGCCAGACTTTTTAATATACACATGGGTGCCTTGGTTATGCTTACTTGATGGATTGAAAGATACAGCATGGAAACAGGCCCTTCGGCCCACCGAGTCCTCACTGGCCATCGATCACCTGTTCACGCCACCTCTGTTATTCCACTTTCTCATCCACACTGGGGACAATTTACAGAGGCCAGATATCCCACAAACCCGCACGTCTTTGGAATGTGGGAGGAAACCCAGGCGGCCACGGGGAAAACGTGCAAGCTCCACATAGACAGCAACGTCACAGTTGGGATCGAACCCGGGTGTCTGGTGCTGTGAGGCAGCAACTCTACCGCTGCGCCACCGTGCCGCCCCTTGACATGTAACAAAGAAAAATTCACTAGCTAACCAATTAACTAGTCACATTTTGTGTAGCCAAGTTGAGGAGTTGAGCCAATTAACATACAGGGGAATCAAGTACCAGAGGGCATAGGTTTAAGGTGAGGGCGGGAACGATTTAAAAGGAACAAGAGGTGGTGGGTGTATGGAACAAGCTGCCGGAGGAGGTAGTTGAGGCAGGGACTATCTCAACGTTTAAGTGATATTTAGACAGGTACATGGATAGCACAGGTTTCGAGGGATATGGGCCAATCGCAGGCAGGTGAGACTAGTGTAGATGGGATATGTTGGCCGGTGTGGGCACGTTGAGCCTAAGGGCCTGTTTCCTTGCTGTATCACTCTATGACACACTCTCTCTCTCTCTCTCTCTCTCTCTCTCTCTCTCTCTCGTGGTTTCTAGTGATGATATTAATTTTGTGTATGTATGAATTTGACATACACGGTTTGCTTTCCCTGCAGGCGAATGATGCTTACCTTCAGATGGCCATTGGCAATGCTCCCTGGCCCATCGGAGTCACCATGGTGGGGATCCACGCACGTACTGGTCGAGAAAAAATCTTCTCCAAGCACGTGGCCCATGTATTAAACGATGAAACACAGCGGAAATACATTCAGGTTTGTCTGAAAGCTCTGAGTTTAGAGAGAAGATGCAAGGCCAGAGGGTGGTGGGTGTATGGAACGAGCTGCCAGAGGAGGTAGTTTAGACTGTCCCAACGTTTAAGAAGCAGTTAGACAAGTACATGGATAGGTACACAAAATTGCTGGGGAAACTCAGCGGGTGCAGCAGCATCTATGGAGCGAAGGAAATAGGCGACGTTTCGGGCCGAAACCCTTCTTCAGACTAAGTACATGGATAGGACAGGTTTGGAGGGATATGGACCAAGCGCAGGCAGGTGGGACTGGTGTAGATGGGACACGTTGGCTGGTGTGGGCAAGTTGGGCTGAAGGGCCTGTTTCCACGCTGTATCACTCTATGACTAGTGTAATGGGATTAGTGTAGCTGGGACATGTTGGCCAGTGTGGGCAAGTTGGGCCGAAGGGCCTGTTTCCACGCTGTATGTCTCTATGACTCTGCGGGTGCTGGTTTACAAAATAAAGTCTCAAGTTGCCTGACCCGTTACTACCTGAAACGTCACCCATCCTTTTTTCTCCAGAGATACTGCCTGACCCGCTGAGTTACTCCAGCAGTTTGCTTCTATCTTCATTTATAAACTAGCATCTGCAGTTCTTTGTTTCTACTGCAGTAGCCATCGGGTAGAAGGTACAGGAGCCTGAAATCTGGAACGTCCAGGTTCAGGAACAGCTTCTTCCCCACAGCCATCAGGCTATTAAACACGACATCAAACAAGCTGTGAATAGTAACAGTCTATTATTATTATTGCACTTTATCTGTTTATTTATTGTGTATATATGGTGTATAGTCTATAGACACACTGAACGTTTATCTGCCGTTCTGTATTATGTTTACATATTCTGTTGTGCTGCAGCAAGTGGGACACATGACAATAAACCTCTCTTGACTCTTGGCTCTTGACTTGAGTAATTCAGCAGGTCAGGCTGCCTCTCTGGAGAACATGATTAGTCGATGTTTCACGTCAGGACCTTTCTTTAGATGTGTAGGAAAGAACTGTAGATTCTGGTTTAAATCGAAGGTAGACACAAACGGCTGGAGTAACAAAATGCTGGATACACAAAGTGCTGAGTTACTTCAGCATTTTGTGTCTATCTTTCTTTAGGTATTATGGGGCGGGGGGGAAGCTGGAAAAGATAATTTAGAGACCCGCTTAGTTTAGAGATACAGCACAGAAACAGGCCCTTCGGCCCACCGAGCCCACACTGACCATCGATTACTCCTTTACATCAAGTCCTGTTATCCCGCTTTTGCATCCACTCTTTGCAGACTTGATACAATTTTACAGAGACTAATTACCTAGTTTTTATTTATTTTGTAAATGTAAATACTGGTTCTGTTCTGTTTTGCACGATCCCGCAGGCATTGCCACTTTCATTTCATCTTGTATGTCTAGGTGACAAATAAAGTTGACTTGACTTGACATGGGATGTGGGAGGAGACCCTTGCACGCCGTCACAGGGAGAACGTGCAAACTCCACACAGACAGTCACTGTGCCCCTCCTATTGTTTTTCTTTATCTGAAGATTCCAGCATCTGCAGTCTCTTGTGTCTCCAGTTATGATGAGGGTATTGTAACTGCAATGGGATGTAGAATGATTGAGCAATAGATGTCATGTATTGAAGATTGTCCCAGTGAACATTTGTTACTTGTTTCTAGGGGCTGAAGCGACTGATGACCATCTGTCAGAAGCATTTTTCTACCGACCCGTCCAAGTGCGTGGAGTACAACGCTCTGTGATCTGCGTGCTTCTGGACCGGGTACAATATGTTCACGAGTTAGAGAGTTGGGGCCAACGTGAACCATAAACAATATATCATGTGCACCTAGTTAGTGCTTTGTACATTTTCTTCAGAAAGGCATCAAAACGCCAACGTTTCTCGGTTCCTACAACTGTTTGTTTAATATTAAATAACTTGTAAACATCTGTATTCAATTCTCTTCAATTAGTCTTCGAGTAATTCAAGACTTTTTTTAAAAAGGGGTCATGTGGGCATAACTCACGCAGTATTTTGGGGGTTGGGTGGGGAGGATTAGCAATTAGAAGCAGGGTTGTATTATTATGTATATCGTTATTAAATAGTCTCCATTTTTGTTCAGTTAGTTTTGGCTAAATCTCACTTTTGTCCCTCCGCTACTGTCTACTAATTGTACTTGCCTTGGTCGATAGTTTTTGTAGCATTGTAATATAAAACATTTATACGCTTTATGATGGTTTATTATTGTCGTTAGATGGGGCACGGCATGGTGGCGCAGAGGTAGAGTCGCTGGCTCGCTGCGCCAGAGACCCGGGTTCCATCCCAACTAAGGGTGCTGTCTGTGTGTACGTTCTCTCTGTGACCGCGTGGGTTTTCTCCGGGTGCTCCGGTTTCCCCCTACACTCCAAAGGCATACAGGCTTGTAGGTTAGTTGGCTACGGAAAAATTGTAAATTGTCCCCAGTGTGTAAGATAGTGCTAGTGTGCGGGGTAATCGCTGGTCGGCGCGTATTCGGTGGGCTGAAGGGCCTGTTTCCACGCTGTATGTCTAAAGTCTAAAGAGATACAGGGAACAGCTTTGTTTGCGTGCTATCCAGTCAAATCATACTGTGCATGACAGCAATCAAGCCGTACGCTGGACAATAGATAAATACCTGAATGCAGAATATAATGTTACACACTGTTCAAACAACATTGATTTGGATAACGTTATAATTTAACAAATCACCCTGAATATATATAGACATAGAGTCATGTAACAAGGAAACCAAAATGTCCCATCAAAGCCCCTACACTTTTTCTTATCCATGTCCTTGTCCAAGTGTCTTATAAATGGTCTTATGGTACCTGCCTCCACTGCCTCCTTTGGACACTTGTTCCATACATATAAATACATAAATAGAATATTGTACATAGATGGAAACATACATAGAAACATACCAAATTATAAAAGGACAGGACAAGCTAGATGCAGGAAAAATGTTTCCAATGTTGGGTGAGTCCAGAACCAGGGGCCACAGTCTTAGAATAAAGGGGAAGCCATTTAAGACTGAGGTGAGAAAAAACGTTTTCACCCAGAGAGTTGTGAATTTGTGGAATTCCCTGCCACAGAGGGCAGTGGAGGCCATGTCACTGGATGGATTTAAGGGAGAGTTAGATAGAGCTCTAGGGGCTAGTGGAGTCGAGGGATATGGGGAGAAGGCAGGCACGGGTTATTGACAGTGGACGATCAGCCATGATCACAATGAATGGCGGTGCTGGCTCAAAGGGCCGAATGGCCTCCTCCTGCACCTATTTTCTATGTTTCTATACACCCACCATCCTCTGTGTGAAAGAGCCACCCTCAGGTTCCTATTCATTTTTTCCCCCTTTCACCTTAAACCTTTATCCTCTGGTTCTTGATTCCTCTACATTGGATAAAAGACTCTGTGCATTCAGGTCAGGATTTTGTATATGTCTATAAGATCACCCCTTGTCCTCCTGTGCTCCAAGGAATAAAGTCCTGGCCTGTTCAAACTCTCCCTGTAGTTCAGGCCCTCGAGTCTGGGCAATGTCCTCATGAATCTTGTCTGCACTCTTTCAAGCTTAAGGGGGGGGTGGAAGATTGCAACCTTCACGTGGTCCGCCCTGTTTCGACTAATGCAGTCAACTCGACGTGCACAAACGGAAGATCAAATAGAACAAGTTGTCCAACAACTGTAGGCTCTGGACGCACGCACGAAAGAAGAAGCTTAATGGCGGCACGGTGGCGCAGCGGTAGAGTTGCTGCCTTACAATGCCAGAGATCCGGGTTCGATCCTGACTACACGTGCTGTCTGCAGAGTTTGAGTGTTCTCCCTGTGTCCTGCGTGGGTTTCCTCCGAGGTCTTCAGTTTCCTTCCACACTTCAAATATTGCAGGTTTGTAGGTTAATTGGTCTGGTATGAATGTGAAAATTGTCACTAGGATAGTTTTAGTGTGCGGGGATCGCTGGTCAGCGCGGACTCGGTGGGCCGAAGGGCCTGTTTCCGCGCTGTATCTCTAAACTAAACTTCCTTCCTGCAGCAGAATGTCCAAAATGGAACCGCACTCCAAATCTATCCTAACTCTTAAATATAACATTTTTAAGGTATCGACTTAAATTATGTTTACTTTGTTGGCACTTCCGCTGCAGATTTGGGTTGTTTTTCTTCTTGGAGTAGAGACTGAGATCGGGTGCTTTGAATAAAGTTGCTGACTAAAACAGCACTTGGCTGAGATCTCTTTATCTTGCCTGGAATTGCCAGTCTGAAGGAGGTCCCGACACGAAACGTCACCTTTTCACGTTCTCCACAGATGCTGCCTGACCCTCATTGAAATTTACCGAATAGTGAAAGGCCTGGATAGAGTGGATGTGGAGAGGATGTTTCCACAGCCTCAGAATAAAAGGACAAGGTAGACAAAGATGCTGCAGAAACTCAGCATCTATGGAGCGAAGGAATAGGTGATGTCTGAAGAAGGGTCTCGACCCGAAACGTCACCTATTTCCTTCGCTCCATAGTTGCTGCCTCACCTGCTGAGTTTCTCAAGCATTTTTGTCTTACCTTCGATTTTTCCAGCATCTGCAGTTCTTTCTTAAGAATAAAAGGACATATCGTTAGAAAGATGAGGAGGAATCTCTTTAGCCAGAGGGTGGTGAATCTGTGGAATTCATTGCCACAGACGGCTGTGGAGGCCACAAGTCAGTGGACATTTTTAAGACAGAGATTGACAGATTCTTGATTAGTACGGGTGTCAGGGCTTATGGGGAGAAGGCAGGAGAATGGGGTTGAGAGGGAACGATACATCAGCCATGATTGAATGGCGGAGTAGACTTGATGGGCCGAATGGCCTAATTCTGCTCCTATGATTTCTGACTGTTCCTGCCTGACCCACTGAGTTCCTGCAGCATCTTGTGTTTTGCTCACAGCTGATTTCTGACCACCCACCAACAACTCGGCCTCAATACTTTACAGGATTACCGACCTAGATTCCATGCACGTCCTGGTGATCGACTTGAAGGGCATGTGCTTGACAAATGCACAGCCTACGTGTACCAGAATGCTGAGCGTTAGACTGGAACGCTATCTGATGTCTTGAATATCTTGAGGCTGCAAAGATTATGCTTTGATGAAGAGTTTTTCAAATTAAAACCAAAGTTTATTGTATTTTTCAAACTGGATGGCCATCTGAAACAGATGGCCATCCAGTTTGAAAAGTACAATAACTTTGGTTTTAATTTCACACGATTCCACACCCAAAAACAGACTCATCGGGAAGGTCGGCTCAGTCCTGGGGGCGGAGTTGGAGTTGGATTCACGGGAGGTTGGTCTTGGAGGGGAGGACGCTCCTCAAACTGCGGAGCATCCTGGACAATACAGCTCGCACCCCCTCCGTGACACACTGGTCAACCTGAGGAGCACCTTCAGCAACAGACTGGTTCCACCAAGATGCAGCACAGAACACCACAGGAGATCCTTCTTCCCTGTGGCTATCAAACTGTACAACTCCTCCCCCTTCTGTCGTGGGGTAGACTACGTGGGACGACAGATAGCACAATGGGCTAGGTGTTCGGCTGGCAACCGGAAGGTAGCCGGTTCGAATCCCGCTCGGAGTGCATACTGTCGTTGTGTCCTTGGGCAAGACACTTCACCCACCTTTGCCTGTGTGTGAATGTGTGTGAGTGATTGGTGGTGGTCGGAGGGGCCGTAGGCGCAGATTGGCAGCCACGCTTCCATCAGTCTGCCCCAGGGCAGCTGTGGCTACAGAAGTAGCTTACCACCACCGAGTGTGACTGAGGAGTGAATGAATAATGCGATGTAAAGCGCCTTGAGTATTAGGAAGGCGCTATATAAATCCCATC
This sequence comes from Amblyraja radiata, assembly GCF_010909765.2. Classification (NCBI taxonomy): domain Eukaryota; kingdom Metazoa; phylum Chordata; class Chondrichthyes; order Rajiformes; family Rajidae; genus Amblyraja; species Amblyraja radiata. The sequence goes on from NC_045976.1 coordinate 42,307,685, forward strand.
CATTATTACGACTGTTCCTCCCTCCCCCCAATCTTTGCACATCCCCAAAGCCTTTCCACTTGTCACTTTAATTTCATGTTTCATGTATTTTGTGGTTTTATGGCCGTTGCGAGATCAATTTCCCTCCTGGGATAAATAAATTTGCCTCGTATTGTAAAATGATCATCTGTATACACATATTTATTGAGTCATGTAAAGGCTTCAACAGTCCCTCGGGTTGGCTTCCATCACCATTCTGTGCGTCTTTAAGTTTCCAAAGAGCCGATTGAATGATGCAGTACGGAAACAGGCCCTTCGGCCCACCGAGTCTAAAGACAGGCAGCTCGATTTGTTACTAACACCTATGAGAGAGAAGCGAGTGTCACCAAACTTCTGAATTCTCTGGGGTGGAACCCTCTCCAAGACAGACAGACGTGAAGCTCACCGTTTGACCTGTTTTTACAAAATGTTAAATGGTCAGCTCGACATAGACTACAAGACCTACACCAAACCCAAACCAATTAGGAGCAGACGAGGGCATTCGATCCAATTTGTGATCCCAGCTACAAAGACAGATGTGTACAGCAATTTGTTCTTCCCCCGCACAATTAAAGCATGGAATAATCTCCACCCAACTATAGTTACCCAACCAGATGCAACTAAATTTAAAGTAGCTCTTTCTTCCCAATAACCCTTTCTGGCTTAAGCCCTCCCTTCACCACCTCCAGTTTAAATTCCAGTTGGAATATTTTGGAGGACCAAGAAACCAAGAGTCCACGCCGACCATCGATCACCGGTTCCATGTTATCCCACTTTCTCATCCACTCCCTGCACACTGGGGGGCAATTTACAGAGGGGCCGATTAACCTACAAACCCGCACGTCTCTGAGTGTGGGAGGAAACCGGAGCACCCGTAGGAAACCCAGGTAGGAATTTCATTGTTCCTTTCAATAGGCAATAGGTGCAGGAGTGAGGCCATTCAGCCCTTCGAGCCAGCGCCGCCATCACTGTAATCAGGGCTGATCATCCCCAATCAGTACCCCATTCCTGCCTTCTCCCCATATCCCCTCACTCTGCTATGTTTAAGAGCCCCATCTTTCAGTCTGAAGAAGGGTCTCGACCTGAAACGTTACCCATTCCTTCTCTCCAGAGATGCTGCCTGCCCCGCTGAGTTACTCCAGCATTTTGTGTCTATCTTCGGTTTAAACCGGCATCTGCAGTTCCTTCCTACACATTAACCTACAAACAACCCTCATAGGCTGGAAATGTGAGCACTGCTGTAGAAATGTACATTTAGTTTAGTGATACAGTGTGGAAACAGGCCCTTCGGCCCAACTTTCCCACACCAGCCAACAATGTCCCAGCTACACTAGTCCCACCTGCCTGCGCTTGGTCCATATCCCTCCAATCCTGTCCTGTCCAACTCCTATCCCAAACGATGGGATAGTCCCAGCCTCAACTACCCCTCGGATTCCTATTAAATCTTTTCCCCTTCACCTTGAACCTATGTCCTCTGGTCCTCGATTCCCCTACTCTGGGCAAAAGACTGCATCATAAATCTTTTCTGAACCCTTTCACGTGGAGAAGGTACAAACTCCGTACAGACACCACCCGTTGTCTGGATCGAACCCGGGTCTCCAGTCTACCATCATTCTAATTATTGGGTGGAGTTTTGGTCCCCTTATTTGAGGAAGGACATTCTTGCTATCGAGGGAGTGCAGCGTAGGTTCACCAGGTTAATTCACGGGATGGTGGGACTGTCATATGCTGAGAGAATGGAGCGGCTGGGTTTGTACACTCTGGAGTTTAGAAGGATGAGGGGGTATCTCATTGAAACATATAAGATTATTAAGGGTTTGGACACGCCAGAGGCAGGAAACATGTTCCCGATGTTGGGGGTCCAGAACCAGGGGCCACAGTTTAAGAATAAGGGTTAAGCCATTTAGAACGGAGATGAGGAAACACTTTTTCCTCACAGAGAGTTGTGAGTCTGTGGAATTCTCTGCCACAGAGGGCGGTGGAGGCCGGTTCTCTGGATGCTTTCAAGAGAGCTAGATAGGGCTCTTAAAGATAGCGGAGTCAGGGGATATGGGGAGAAGGCAGGAACGGGGTACTGATTGGGGATGATCAGCCATGATCACATTGAATGGCGGTGCTGGCTCGAAGGGCCGAATGGCCTACTCCTGCACCTATTGTCTATAATGACTTTTCTTCCACTAACGCCCTGTTCAAGAGAGAGAGGGAGCCGTGAGCACAATGTCATGTGTCCCAACCACAGAACATCTGTATAAATACCAGTTCTCCAACATAATATTGGAAAGGGAATTCAAAGGTCTGTTAATATTCATGTGTTATACATGTGCAGATATGTGCAGTTGTTCCTGGCTGTTGAACCAACACAATTCTTGACAGATGTAAGTTAGTTCCACACTTCTTCCAAAGTTAGGATTAGACTGGGGGGGGGGGGGAGATAATTTATCACATTGGTGAGCAGGAGCAGTTAAAGACAGATTTGAAGTTATGATGGGGAAACTTTTTTTGCATTGAAATGTTTCATTTGAGAGAAGGCTAGACATAAAAAGCTGGAGTAACTCAGCGGGACAGGCAGCATCGCTGGAGAGAAGGAATGAATGGGTGACGTTTCGGGTCGAGACCTCTTCTCTCTCATTGAAGAGAACTCAACGCAGAACATGGGTGAGCTTATAAATAGTGTGCGGCAAAGTGGAACGGCCAAGTTAACCTTTGATAAACGAGTTAATTTTCAATGGGAACGGTCCCGAGCGACTGTAAATCTGTACTGCAGCAATTTCTGGAATGGTGCCATCCAGAACCAGGGTCGTCTGTGAGAATGTTCTCACAGTATTCCCGTAAACTGTTTCCAGCTGCCTGTCGTATCTGAAGCCAGTAGCAGTCACTAGATTGTCTCTGGATAAATGATATTTGGTTAGCTGCATTCTATCACAAATCCATTCCTCCTCGTTAAATTTTAACAGTCAAACCAACACCCCAATGAAAGCTGGGCAGCCTGGCATGAGCGATTTAATTTCTAGATACTGCAGATTGAACACCGTAGCCTCTCTCTATGCACAAGGCGGTTGCTTGAAGTAAAACCTCACACAAGTTGTTTTCCGCAGAGACCGCTCCCTACGTAACTACCTGGTCAATTCGTCCCTTCCCACCCAAACCTATCCTATCTTGCAACCGGAGGAAATGCTACACTTGTGTTTAAGAAGGAACTGCAGATGCTGGAAAATTGAAGGTACACAAAAAAGCTGGAGAAACTCAGCGGGTGCAGCAGCATCTATGGAGCGAAGGATATAGGCAACGTTTCGGGCCGAAACCCTTCTGGAAATAGGCAACGTTTCGGGCCGAAACCCTTCCGGGTTTCGGCCCGAAACGTTGCCTATTTCCTTCGCTCCATAGATGCTGCTGCACCCGAAATGCTACACTTGTCGCTTTACCTCCCCCCTCGACTCCATCCAAGGATCCAAGCAGTCGTTCCAGGTGCGGCAGATGTTTCACCAGCACCTCCTCCAACCTCATCTATTGCATCCGCTGCTCTAGGTGTCAGCTGCTCTACATCGGTGAGACCAAGCGCAGGCTTGGCGATCGCTTCGCCCAACACCTCCGCTCGGTTCGCAATAACCAACCTGATCTCCCGGTGGCTCAGCACCTCAACTCCCATTCCCAATCCGACCTCTCTGTCCTGGGCCTCCTCCATGGCCAGAGTGAGTCCCACCGCAAATTGGAGGAGCAGCACCTCATATTCCGCTTGGGTAGTTTGCACCCCAGCGGTATGAACATTGACTTCTCCAATTTCAGGTAGTCCCTGCTTTCTCCCTCCTTTCCCTCCCCTTCCCAGCTCTCCCACAGCCCACTGTCTCCGCAACTTCCTTTCTTCTTCCCACCCCCCACATCAGTCTGAAGAAGGGTCTCGACCCAAAACGTCACCTATTCCTTCGCTCCATAGATGCTGCCTCACCCGCTGAGTTTCCCCAACAAATAATCTTTGAACTGCAAAAGACTATATTATTTGCACTATATTTGTTCTTTATTGATTTTTTTCTCTTCCCCCATTATGCACAATGTTTACATATTCACATATTCTGTTGTGCTGCAACAAGTAACAATTTCATTGTCCTTTCCGGCACATATGACAATAAAACACTCTTCACTCTTGACATGTGTGTGTGGGTGTGTGTTGTCCGAGTCTATTTGTCTGTGCTGCTGCTGCTGCTGCTGCTGCAAGCATGGTTTTCATTCCCGCACTCCTGCCCGAACAATATACGACAATAAACTCGACTTGACTTGTACTTACCTGAAAATAAACTTTAGTTGAGATCTTCTCAAAATTCATTTGAGAAGATAGAAACATAGACAATAGGTGCAGGAGTAGAGGCCATTCGACCCTTCGAGCCTGCACCGCCATTCAATGTGATCATGGCTGATCATCCAACTCAGTATCCTGTACCTGCCTTCTCTCCATACCCCCTGATCCCTTTAGCCACAAGGGCCACATCCAACTCCCTCTTAAATATAGCCAATGAACTGTGGCCTCAACTACCTTCTGTGGCAGAGAATTCCACAGATTCACCACTCTCTGTGTGAAAAAAATTTTTTTTCTCATCTCGGTCCTAAAGGATTTCCCCTTTATCCTTAAACTGTGACCCCTTGTCCTGGACTTCCCCAACATCGGGAACAGTCTTCCTGCATCTAGCCTGTCCAGCCCCTTAAGAATTTTCTAAGTTTCTATAAGATCCCCCCTCAATCTCCTAAATTCTAGCAAGTACAAGCCGAGTCTATCCAGTCTTTCTTCATATGAAAGTCCTGACATCTCAGGAATCAGTCTGGTGAACCTTCTCTGTAATCCCTCTATGGCAAGAATGTCTTTCCTCGGATTAGGAGACCAAAACGGTGCGCAATACTCCAGGTGTGGTCTCACCAAGACCCTGTACAACTGCAGTAGAACCTCCCTGCTCCTATACTCAAATCCTTTTGCTGTGATCTGGGAAAAATGGACCGTTTATTTGAGCCATGACACTAATTAGATAAATGCCGAGCTGGATATGGGAAGATTATGTTATATAGAACTAGATGGTATGTTTGTATGAATATTGAATTATCTCCAGATAACTAATCAATGTCATGTTTTTTCTTTTTTAATTTGTGAACCACACGGTCTTATTCCAATTTTTTATTTATTTACTTTTTTCCCCTATCTACTTATTTTGTTTTATTTATGGTGACAGTGTTGCACTGTTTTGTAGATATCTCTGAAAAATCAATAAACATTTAAGGGAAAAAAAGAAAAGAAACTTTAGTTTAGTTTAGAGATAAAGCACGGAAACAGGCCCTTCGGCCCATCTAGTCCGTGCCGACCCATGCACACTATCCTACACACACTAGGGACAATTTACATTTTTTTTACCAAAGCCAATTCACCTCTTCAGAGATGCTGCCTGTCCCACTGAGTTATTCCAGTCTACAAACCCGGAGTGTGGGAGGAAACCGGAGCACCCGGAGAAAACCCACGCGGGTCACGGGGAGAACGTGCAAACTCCGTACAGACAGCACCAGTAGTCAGGATTGAACCTGGGTCTCTGGCGCTGTGAGGCAGCAGCTCTACCCGCTGCGCCACCGTGCCGCCCCTACTTCTAAACAAACAACTCCAATGGAAAGAGGGATTCCCAAGGTCAAAATCATAAATGGTGATAAATTGGAGTGGATAATTGGACATAAAACTCACTTCATAAAGAGGTCCATTAAATCAAGAATATTACGGCTGGTGTCAAAATGATCCCCAAATATTGACTTTGCTTATTCTATGTAGAATGAAAGACTCCTGGGATTCCATCCTCTGTGAATTTTGGCTGCCGACAGGATATTCAAGCAGAATGCTTCAGGTAGAGAAATAATGTTTGCAAGATCACGGCAGGGTAGTTGTTGGTACGGTTATACTTGGCTGTTAGTCTGTGATGGTGTTCAGCTAGGCAGACACAAAATGCTGGAGTAACTCAGCGGGTCAGGTAGCACCTCTGGAGAGAAGGGATGGGCGACACCTCCTCCCGACATCAGACTGAAGAAGGGTCTCGACCCGAAACGTCGCACGTTCCTTCTCTCCTGAGATGCTGCCTGACCCGCTGAGTTACTCCAGCATTTTGTGTCTACCCGCACAGACCTTTCTGTCCTCGGTCTCCTCCATTGTCAGAGTGAGGCTAAACCCAAATTGGAGGAACAGCATCTCATATTTTGCTTGGGCAGTTTACAGCCCAGTGGTATAAATATTGATTTCTCCAACTTTAGGTAGCCCCGGCATTCCCTCTCTCCCTATCCCTCCCCCACCCAAGTCGCACCAGCTTCTCGTTATCACCCAACAAACAGCTGACAATGGCCTGTTTCCTTTATCATCATTACTTTTTTACATATCCTTCATTCATTGTTCTTTATCTCTCTACATCACTATATCTCTGGTTTCCCTTATCCCAAACTAGTCTGAAGAAGTGTCTCGACCCGAAATGTCACCCATTCCTTCTTTCCCGAGATGCTGCCTGTCCCGCTGATTTACTCCAGCTTTTTGTGTCTATCAATCAGGTAATATGATATATAAATACATTCAAGCCAAACTCCAGTCCAACAGGTAGAGCAAAGGGGACGATACAGAGTGTAGAATATAGTTCTCAGCATTGTAGCGCATCAGTTCCACAGACAAAGTCCAATGTCCGCAATGGGGTAGAGGTGAATCGGACAGTACCCTAGCTTATGGAAGGGCCGTTCAGAAGCCTGATAACAGAGGGGAAGAAGCTGTTCCTGAGTCTGGTGGTGCGCGCTTTCACGCTTCTGTACCTTCTGCCGGACGGGAGCGGGGAGAAGAAGGAATGACCGGGGTGGGACAGGGACAAGTGTTTGATGATGTCGGCTGCTTTCCCGAGGCAGCGTGAAGTGTAGATGGAGTCAATGGTGGGGAGTGTGGTCTGTGTGATGGACTGGGCTACATCTACAATGGTGGGGAGTGTGGTCTGTGTGATGGACTGGGCTACATCTACAATGGTGGGGGGAGTGTGTGTGTGTGTGTAATGGACTGGGCTACATCTACAATGGTGGGGAGTGTGGTCTGTGTGATGGACTGGGCTACATCTACAATGGTGGGGAGTGTGGTCTGTGTGATGGACTGGGCTACATCTACAATGGTGGGGGGAGTGTGTGTGTGTGTGTGTAATGGACTGGGCTACATCTACAACTCTCTGCGATTTCTTGTGGTTTACTATTTCGCCTTTGCAATCAAATATCTTTTCCAGACATTTAAATTAACATGCAACATGATACAAATCAGGAACAAGGTTTAAATCAAACATTAGTATTAGCATCATTACAAAATAAATAAGAAACTGTGGGCAGTTGTGGGAAATTGTACTATTTCTGGACATCTTGTGGTACGGGTCACTGGCGTGGAATTTAGTCTTGCACGAAGCAATTAGATTAGCCGCTCAATCCCCAGATGGCTGTTCTTTTATTTTCTATCTTTTTGTTTTTTTATATAATCTATCTGGAACGGGCTGTTCAATCACTTCCCTCTGGAAGGCAACTCCAGACTGTCCCAACTATGTTCCCCACTGTTGGGGGAGTCCAGAACCAGGGGCCACAGTTTAAGAATAAGGGGTCGGCCATTTAGAACGGAGACGAGGAAACACTTTTTCTCACAGAGTGTTGTGAGTCTGTGGAATTCTCGGCCTCAGAGGGCGGTGGAGGCCGGTTCTCTGGATACTTTCAAGTGAGAGCTAGATAGGGCTCTTAAAGATAGCGTAGTCAGGGGATATGGGGAGAAGGCAGGTACAGGATACTGATTGTGGATGATCAGCCATGATCACATTGAATGGCGGTGCTGGCTCGAAGGGCCGAATGGCCTACTCCTGCACCTATTGTCTATTTTCTATTGTCTACTGTCATGGCTGCCACAGCCAGACATAAAAACAGCTTTTTTCCACGAGTAGTTGATCTACTCAATAACCAAAGCTCTGTAGCCTCCTTTTGATCTGGTATTTTATTTCATTCACGTTTGATCGATAATGTTTTATTATTAATGTTTAATGTTTTATGTGTCACTATGTCACGTTGTCACTTGCGGGCGGAGCACCAAGGCAAATTCCTTGTATGTGAATACTTGGCCAATAAACGTATTCATTCATTCATTCATTCATTAAAAAGTTAAGTTAGAAAGTTAAAAACAGCGGTAAAAGTTAAAAACTTTTTTGTAGATTTGTAGAAACACAGCGGGTAGAGTTGCTGCCTCACAGCGCCAGAGACACGGGTTGGATCCTGACTAAGGGGGCTGTCTGTACGGAGTTTTACGTTCTCCCCACCCCCGAACCTGGCATTCCTTTCAGAATATGGACACATAAGGCTGGAGTAACTCAGCGGGACAGGCAGCGTCTCTGGAGAGAAGGAATGGGCGACGTTTCAGTCTGAAGATGAGTCTCGACCCATTCCTTCTCTCCAGAGACGCTGCCTGTCCCGCTGAGTTACTCCAGCTTTTTTGTGCCCATCTTCGGTTTAAACCAGCGTCTGCAGTTCCTTCCTGCACATTCCTTTCAGTGAGATCACCTCTTCCTCCTTAGTTTTCGGGGAATAAAAGCCAATGTTTTTCACAGTGGGGGGGTGGGATTGTGCTGGAGATACAGAGGCCAGGACACAGCTGACATCTGACAAGATTCACCCGCTTAGTCACAGGCATAAAAGTCCTGGAGGGTTGCTATGGAGACGACAGCATAAACACAATAGCAGAGCAAATCCCACTTCCTTTCTTCGTGCCTTCCACAAATTATAACGTCCTGCAGATTTAGTCGCACAGCTGAAACAAACTCAATGTTAACAGAGAAAGTCAAACGTTGGCAGAAATGCTGAGAACTGCACTCTGCACATGTGAAATAATGAACCAGTCCGATTCACCTCTACCCCATTGCGGACATTGGACTTTGTCTGTGGAACTGATGCGCTACAATGCTGAGAACTATATTCTGCACTCTGTATCTTCCCCTTTGTTCTACCTGTTGGACTGGAGTTTGGCCTGATTGCATTTGTGTTTAGTATTCTCTGACCTATTTGGATGGCACGCAAAGCAAATCTTTTCGCTTTAGATGATTATACATAGGTTTATAAGGGATAGGAGAAGAATTAGACCATTCGGCCCATCGAGTCCACTCTGCCATTTAATCAAGGCTGATCTGTCTCTCCCTCCTAACCCCAATGTCCCGCCTTCTCCCCATAACCCTGACACCCGTACTAATCAGTTTACAGATGGGGTGGGAGATTGCAACCTTCACGTGGTCCGCCCTGTTTCGACGAATGCAATCAACCCAGCGTGCACAATCGAATAAGATCAAATAGAACAAGTTGTTTAAGAAGGAACTGTGTAGATGCTGCAAAATCAAAGGCAGACAGAAAAGCTGGAGAAACTCAGCGGGTGCAGCAGCATCTATGGAGCGAAGGAAATAGGCAACGTTTCGGGCCGAAAGTCTTCTGGAAATAGGCAACGTTTCGGGCCGAAACCCGGAAGGGTTTCGGCACGAAACGTTACCTATTTCCTTCGCTCCATAGATGCTGCCGCACCCGCTGAGTTTAGACAATAGACAATAGGTGCAGGAGTAGGCCATTCGGCCCTTCGGGCCAGCACCGCCATTCAATGTGATCATGGCTGATCATCCCCGTTCCTGCCTTCTCCCCATATCCCCTGACTCCGCTATTTTTAAGAGCCCTATCTAGCTCTCTTTTGAGACCCTCTGGACTATCTTTGATCGGACTTTACTGGCTTTACCTTGCACTAAACGTTATTCCCTTTATCCTGTATCTGTACACTGTGGACGGCTCGATTGTAATCATGTATTGTCTTTCCGCTGACTGGTTAGCACGCAACAAAAGCTTTTCACTGTACCTCGGTACACGTGACAATGAACTAGACTGAAGTGCTCACAGTGTCTCCACGTGTGGTCTCACCAACGACATGTACAGCTGCATTGTGGTCACGATCACAGGATTATTTCCAAAGTACTTACCCAGTTCCCCGATGGTTTACACTGGTTCCTGCTGTTTGAGAGTTGAATCCCAAATTGTAACCACATGCGGTGTGCAAAGATTAATTTCCCACATGTCATCTCCCGTTCCACGTATTATATTCATCAAGGAAATGAAACATCTTCAGCAAATTGGCCGCGGTTTTGGAATGCAGGAACGGCGCAATAACCAAAAATATGGAGCCTCCCTCTGCTCTGGTGTTTTATTTAATTCACATCTTTAATCGATAATGTTTTATTATTAATGTTTAATGTGTCATTCCTAACTGTTGTCACTTGCGGGCGGAGCACCAAGGCAAATTCCTTGTATGTGAATACTTGGCTAATAAACTTATTCATTCATTCATTCGTTAACCATCAGACAGGCAGCATCTCCGGAGAGAAGGAACGGTTGACGTTTCGGGTCGAGTCTCAGTCGGAAGAAGGCGTCTCGACCCGAAACGTCGCCCAATTCGTCGCCCCAGAGAAGCTGCCCGTCCCGCTGAGTAAAGGGCGTGTCCCACTTGGGCGTCACGATGCACGCGTTGTGACGCGCGGGAGACGCACGGGAGATGCACGCCATCTCTCGTGACGCGCAAATGGCGCCCGAGTGGGACAGCCCCTTTACTCCAGCATGTTGTGGAGACTACCCCAAATAATTACCCATCAGAGTTCTGCTTGCTCAGCTCACGGCAGTGGCTGGTTTGCGACACCTCGCAGCGCCAGAGACCCGGGTTCGATCCTGACCCTGGATCCCCGTTTGTGTGTGTGTGTGGAGTTTGCACGTTCTCCCTGTGACCGCGTGGGTTTTCTCCGGGCGCTCCGGTTTCCTCCCACACTCCAAAGACACGCGGGTTTGTAGTTTAACCGGCCCCACTGTAAATTGCCCCCTAGTGCGTAGGGAGTGGATGAGAATGTATCGGTTTAAATGCCTCTTAAACCTAGTCATGGAGAATCCTTTGGGTTGGTGGCTGACTACCTAATGGTGTGAACATTACATTTTAAGTAACCTCTCCTCTGTCCCCCACCTAGACTTGACCCCTCCATCCATAAAGTCATGTGATAGGAGCAGAATCAGGCCATTCGGCTCATCAAGCCTACTCTACCATTCAATAATGGCTGATCTATCTCTCCCTCCTAACCCCATTCTCCTGCCTTCTCCCCGTAATACAATTCAATACAATTTATTTGTTGTCATTTGAACCCAGAGGTTCAAACGAAATTTGTTTCTGCAGTCATGCAATCTCCTCCTCACTGTGATGGAAGGCAAAGTCTTATCTCTCCCCTGCACTCCTCGATCTCCTCCCGATGTCAGTCAAAGCCCCCGGCGGGCGATGGTAAATAACCCCTGACACCCGCACTAATCAAGAATCTATCTATCCCTGCCTTAAAAATATCCACTGACTTGTGGCCTCCACAGCCGTCTGTGGCAATGAATTCCACAGATTCACCACCCTCTGACTAAACAAATTCCTCCTCATCTCCTTCCTAAAGGAACGTCCTTTAATTCTAAGGCCGTGCCCTCTAGTCCTAGACTCTCCCACTGGAGGAAACATCCTCTCCACATCCACTCTATCCAGGCCTTTCACTATTCGGTAAGTTTCCATGAGGTTCCCCCTCATCCTTCTAAACTCCAGCGAGTACAGGCCCAGTGCCGACAAACGCTCATCGTAGGGTAATCTTTGTCTGGCTTCACAATCCACAACTCTTCAATCCTTATCTCACCTTTAGTCTACCTGCCTATCACCTGTTGCTCACCTTCACCTACTACCTGCCCCCCCGCCCCCCCCCCCTCTTCTAAATTTCTTCCCACCCTCCTATATGAAGTAGGGTCCCAACTCTAAACGTCACCTATCCATGTTCTCCACAGATGCTGCCTGACCCGCTGAGTTACTCCAGCACTCTGTGAAACGTCACCTATCCATGTTCTCCACAGATGCTGCCTGACCCACTGAGTTACTCCAGCACTCTGTGAAACGTCACCTATCCATGTTCTCCACAGATGCTGCCTGGCCCGCTGAGTTATGGTGCAGCAGCATCTATGGAGCGAAGGAAATAGGCAATGTTTCGGGCCGAAACCCTTCTGGAAATAGGCAACGTTTCGGGCCGAAACCCTTCCGGGTTTCGACCCGAAACGTTGCCTATTTCCTTAGCTCCATAGATGCTGCTGCACCCGCTGAGTTACTCCAGCACTCTGTGAAACATCACCTATCCATGTTCTCCACAGATGCTGCCTGGCCCGCTGAGTTACTCCAGCACTCTGTGTCTTTTTTAATTTGTAAACCAGCGTCAGCTGTTCCTTGTTTCTCCAACCCCTAGACAGATACCTATTGAAACAATGGGATTGAATGATGAATGAGAGGTTGCTCTCGAAGCACGGCTGGCCAATGTGTGTCACTGTTGTTTCTGACTGTGCTGACATTTTAGTGAAACCACCAAATTCCTAAGCTGCAGAATCCCGTGTGTGTGGTCTCGGAACTAAAGCCACAGTTTATTTTCTGAATTGAATTCCAGCCCTTTATCCAGTTCAAATGTGAAAAATGTGTGTCACACAGTCATCAAAGATCAGTCTGAAGAAGGGTCTCGACCCGAAACGTCACCCATTCCTTCTCTCCAGAGATGCTGCCTGTCCCGCTGAGCTACATCAGCATTTTGTGTCTGTCTTCATAGTTCAGATACAGCGTGGACACAAACCTGCACGTCTTTGGAGTGTGGGAGGAAAGTGAAGATCTCGGAGAAAACCCAACGCAGGTCACGGGGAGAACGTGCAAACTCCGCACAGACAGCACCCGTAGTCTGGCTAGGGTGCTTAGTCTAAATAAGGGGGATTATGAAGGTATGAGGACTGAGCTGATCAAAGTTGACTGGGATAGCAGACTCAAGAATAAGACGGTACATGAGCAGTGGTGTACGTTTAAGGGTCTACTGTATAACCTTCAAGAAAAATTTATTCCTATGAAGAAAAAAAGGGGTAAGGGTAAGAACAGTCAGCCATGGCTCAGTAAAACTATAAAGGATAGTATTCGGCTGAAGGCAAGGGCATATAAGGTAGCCAGAGATAGTGGGAGGGTAGAGGATTGGGAAGCATTTAAAGGTCAGCAAAAAATAACTAAGAGATTAATTAAGACGGGGAAAATAGACTATGAAAGGAATTTAGCGAACAACATAAAAACTAATAGTAAGAGTTTTTATAGCTATATAAAAAGAAAAAGGGTGGCTAAGGTGAACGTTGGTCCATTGGAGGGTGAGACTGGAGAGTTGTTGGTGGGGAACATGGAAATGGCAAAGGCATTAAACGAGTATTTTGTATCAGTCTTCACCATAGAAGACACAAAAAATATTCCAACGCTGGATAAACAGGGGGCGGTAGGAATGGAGGAGCTAAATACTATTAAGATCACCAAGGAGGTGGTATTAGGGAAATTAATGAGACTGAAGGAGGATAAATCCCCTGGGCCTGATGGATTACATCCAAGGGTCTTGAGGGAGATAGCGGTGGGGATTGTGGATGCATTGGTGATAATTTTCCAAAACTCCCTGGAGGCAGGAACGGTCCCAGTGGATTGGAAAATGGCCAATGTATCACCTATATTTAAAAAAGGAAGTAAACAGAAGGCGGGTAACTATAGACCGGTTAGTCTAACATCGGTGGTGGGTAAAATGTTAGAGACAATTATTAAAGAAACACTAACGGGGCACTTGGATAAACATGACTTCATCGGACAGAACCAGCATGGTTTTGTGAAGGGGAAGTCCTGTTTAACGAATCTGCTCGAATTCTTTGAGGAAGTAACAACCCGGGTGGATAAAGGGGAACCGGTGGATGTGGTATACTTGGACTTCCAAAAGGCTTTTGACAAGGTGCCACATAAGAGACTAATGCTAAAAATAAAAAATTATGGGATTGGGGGTAATATATTAGCATGGGTAGAGGATTGGCTAACAAATAGGAAGCAGAGAGTGGGGATAAATGGTTCATACTCGGGATGGCAACCGGTAACTAGCGGGGTTCCGCAAGGGTCGGTGCTGGGACCCCAGTTGTTCACAATTTATATAAATGATTTGGAGGAGGGAACCAAGTGTAATATATCAAAATTTGCGGACGATACAAAAATGGGAGGAAAAGTAGGGGATGAGGAGGATAGGAAGAGTCTGCAAAAGGATATAGATAAGCTAGGTGAGTGGGCAACAACTTGGCAGATGAAATTTAATACTAATAAATGTGAAGTCATTCACTTTGGGAAAAAAAATGATAGGGCAAGTTATTTTCTAAATGAGGAGGAGCTGCGTTGTAATGCAACGCAAAGGGATCTAGGGGTATTAGTACATGAATCACTAAAAGTTAGTATGCAGGTGCAGCAAGCAATCAGGAAGGCCAATGGAGTTTTGGCCTTTATTGCTAGGGGGATTGAGTATTAAAACACGGAGGTCTTGCTGCAGCTGTACACAGTATTAGTGAGACCACATTTGGAATACTGTGTACAGTTCTGGGGTCCATACTTAAGAAAGGATGTACTAGCCCTGGAGGCAGTGCAGCGAAGGTTTACAAGATTAATTCCTGCAATGAGGGGATTGACATATGAGGAAAGGTTAAGTAGGCTGGAACTCTACTCTTTGGAGTTTAGAAGAATGAGAGGCGATCTCATTGAAACATATAAGATCGTGAGGGGCCTTGATCGGGTGGATGCACCGAGGATGTTCCCAATGATCGGGGAAACTAGAACTAGGGGACATAGTTGCAGAATAAGGGGGGGCTCTTTTAAAACTGAGATGAGGAAGAACTTCTTCACCCAGAGGGTGGTTAATTTATGGAATTCACTGCCCCAGGGAGCAGTGGAAGCAGAAACTTTAAATATATTAAGACTAAAATAGATGGTTTTTTAGCTGCCAAGGGGATAAGGGGCTACGGGGAGAGGGCAGGGATATGGACCTAGGTATGGTTAGTATAGTAAGACCTGAGTGATCTCCTGGACAAGTGTCGATCGCCTGGATTGGGGTCGGAGAGGAATTTCCCGGATTTTTTTCCCGAATTGGACCTGGGTTTTTATCCGTTTTTTTTGCCTCCCCCAGGAGATCGCGAGGTTCTTGGGGTGGAGAGGGGTGATAGCGGTATAAAGGGGAGGGTAGTGTCTTGTGTTCTGTGTCTTGTGTCTACTGTTTGTGGGTAAGTGTGTCTGTTTAGTGTTCAGCCATGAGCGAATGGCGGTGCGGGCTCGACGGACCTGGTGGTCTACTCTCGCACCTACTTTCTATGTTTCTATGTTTCTATGTAGTCGGGATGGAACCCGGGTCTCCGGCGCTGCGAGGCAGCAGCTCTACCCGCTGCGCCACCGTGACCGCTCCGACAAGTTTATTTTAGGAGTGAATATGTCGGAGTCTTACTCCCGACCCACGCTGCCCTCGGGACGGCTGCTACGGGGAGGAGACAGTTGTCCACCTCTTCGCAGCGTGTGGAGAACGATGCAAGCGTTTCTTTGTCACCGCCCCTGCCGCTGCCTCACGGCGCCAGAGTCCCGGGTTCCATCCCGACCTCGGCTGCTGTGTGACTGCTCGACTACGGGCGCTGTCTGTGTGGAGTTTGCACGTTCTCCCCGTGACCGCATGGGTTTCCTCCGGCTGCTCCGGTTTCATGGATCATGTAACAGCAACAGGCCCTTCGGCCCACGTTGTCTTTGCCGAACATGGTTTCCTCCCACACCCCAAAGACGTGCGGGTTTGTAGGTTAATCGGCCCCTCTGTAAATTTCCCCCTAGGGTGTAGGGGGAAATTGTTTCACCCGACGCCAGTGTTCCATCTTCACGGCAAGAGGGCCCTGAAAACATCGGACTGGCTGCAAGGCCACGAATGGGCCCCGACCTCGGGTGTTTCAGAGGAAGAGGACTTAACTTTCTGCTGCCTTTCCCCACAGTGGAAATTTTTGATTCTGCTGTGGGGGGGACGTTTGTGTTGAACTCTATAATGTGTTGTGTCCATTTTCTTTCTTTATTTAATTTTAACCTTTTTCTATGGTTTGTATGTAAATTTATTATTTAATTTATGTAAAGCACTTTGGTGTCAATGCAAATTGACTTAAAATGTGCTATATAAATAAAGCTATTATTATTATTATAGGGAGTGGATGAGAAAGTGGGATAACACGGATTTAGTGTGAACGGGTGATCGCTGGTCGGCACGGACTCAGTGGGCCGAAGGGCCTGTTCCCGCGCTGAATCTCTGCGCGCATTGTTCAAATTAAAATTTTTATTCTCTTCAAAAAGTTTATTGAAGTTTGAAAAATAAAATGCTTTCGTTAAATAAGTCAGTCTGGCCTTTCAACAGTTTAACTAGTTTAGAGCTAGTCACTAGCTAGTGCGGGTGTCGGTGGTTATGGGGAGAAGGGGGTTAGGAGGGAGAGATAGATCAGCCATGATTGAATGGTGGAGTAGACCTGATGGGCCGAATGGCCTAATTCTGCTCCTATCACATGAACATAGAAGTATTTGGGATGTAATATTTAATTTTTAATGTGTTCATTTTATAACTTATCCTTATTAGTTCATAAAATTAGAAGTTGATTTGGTCACAAAATTAAAAAAAAAAGAGCATTATGCTGATGGGAAATTAATTATTGATAAATTGTTAATTGATATGCAGATCGGCAATATTGTAGTTCTTCAAAACAAGCAGCGTTTAGTTTATAGACACAGAGTGCTGGAGTAACTCAGCGGGTCAGGCAGCATCTGTGGAGAACATGGATAGGTGACGTTTCACAGAGTGCTGGAGTAACTCAGCGGGTGCAGCAGCATCTATGGAGCTAAGGAAATAGGCAACGTTTCGGGTCGAAACCCTTCCGGGTTTCGGCCCGAAACGTTGCCTATTTCCAGAAGGGTTTCGGCCCGAAACGTTGCCTATTTCCTTTGCTCCATAGATGCTGCTGCACCATAACTCAGCGGGTCAGGCAGCATCTGTGGAGAACATGGATAGGTGACGTTTCACAGAGTGCTGGAGTAACTCAGCGGGTCAGGCAGCATCTGTGGAGAACATGGATAGGTGACGTTTCACAGAGTGCTGGAGTAACTCAGCGGGTCAGGCAGCATCTGTGGAGAACATGGATAGGTGACGTTTCACAGAGTGCTGGAGTAACTCAGCGGGTGCAGCAGCATCTATGGAGCTAAGGAAATAGGCAACGTTTCGGGTCGAAACCGTTCCGGGTTTCGGGTCGAAACCGTTCCGGGTTTCGGCCCGAAACGTTGCCTATTTCCAGAAGGGTTTCGGCCCGAAACGTTGCCTATTTCCTTTGCTCCATAGATGCTGCTGCACCATAACTCAGCGGGTCAGGCAGCATCTGTGGAGAACATGGATAGGTGACGTTTCACAGAGTGCTGGAGTAACTCAGCGGGTCAGGCAGCATCTGTGGAGAACATGGATAGGTGACGTTTCACAGAGTGCTGGAGTAACTCAGCGGGTCAGGCAGCATCTGTGGAGAACATGGATAGGTGACGTTTCGGGTCGGGACCCTTCATCAGGGGTCTGTCAATGCCAAACATGAATACAACAGGTCTGTGGTAAATCGAAGGTAGCAGTCTGAAGAAGGGTCTCGACCTGAAACATCGCCCATTCCTTCTCTCCAGAGATGCTGCCTGTCCCGCTGAGTCACTCCAGCATCTTGTGTCTACCTTCGATTTAAACCAGCATCTGCAGTTCTCTCCCACACAGCTAATGACGAATACCTGGGCGTAGAACCCCCCCCCCCTCCCCCCTCCTGCGAGACCGCTGCCCAAGATACGGGGTCCATTCTGGTAACATACAGTAATAATTTATTCTGTTAGTTTTTCAAGGACCACCGACAGAAGGAAGCCGTGATCTTGAAAACGTTTCATTTTAGGATCGCCAACTTCTGCAAAATGTCAAGTTACTATACAAATTCTTAATACAAAAACCAATAAATTAATAGCAGAATTTCACAATTCCGCGCCTGCTACACCATTGAGTCCTCCTTTGATTAAAATCGAACATAAAACCAGAGGGGTGAAAAAAAAATACATTTGACTGACATGCTTTAAGAATCTACAGTCTTCAGGCAGCAACCTACTGCATTTAATTTAACGACTTTGTTTTTTAATTTATACAACTTGTCATGAAACTATTGACATTTATAGATTTTAAACCTACAACTAGTTCTAGTGGTAAATGTCTTTTGCATTAGCACCTGAAAAAGTGACTGTCTAAGTCCAAACTAAACTAATACTGAATTATAAAACATATTGGAACTTTTAACATTTTTCCACAATGGTAACTGGAGAATAATTCAGCCCACAGCGAGCGCTTGTGAGGATGCTGGCCTCTTGTTTAGCTTCGACCCAATCCCCCCTCAGCCCCCCCCCCCCCACTCCTCTCTCTCCCCGAAGAGAGAGAAAAAAACACGGCGGTGTCTGGTTCTCTGCAATCCATTCTCTCCGGAGGACCACACACGCACACACACACGCACACACACACGCACACACACACGCACACACACACACGCACACACACACACACGCACACACACACACACGCACACACACACACACGCACACACTCACACACACACGCACACAGGCACGCACGCAGACACACGCACGCACACACACACGCACGCACTCACACACACGCGCACACACACACTCACGCACGCAGACACACACACGCGCACACTCACGCACGCACACACACTCACGCCGCACGCACACACACTCACGCACGCACACACACACGCACACACACACGCACACGCACACTCACGCACGCACACACTCACGCACGCACACACTCACGCACGCACACACTCACGCACGCACACACTCACGCACGCACACACTCACGCACGCACACACACACACACACGCGCACACACACACACGCGCACACACGCATGCACGCACACACACGCACTCATGCACGCACGCACTCACGCACGCAGACACACACACACACACACACACACGCACGCAGACACACACACACGCAGACACACACGCACGCAGACACACACGGAAACTCAGCACGCCGGGCTTCCCAGCCACTAAATTATTTCTGATGAGCACTTTCATGGGGAAATACTTCTGGAAAGGCCTTGACCTCATAACTCAGCAAAAGTCTCTGGGAGACATCGAGTGGCCGAGGATTTAAATCTCGCCCTGAGCCTGATATTGTGCCGTGATGCCAACCCCTTCCCCCCCCCCCCAATCCCAATCACAGGCACAGTCTGAACAAGGGTCTCGACCCGAAACGTCGCCCATTCCTGTCTGTCCCGCTGAGTTACTCCAGCACTTTGTGTCTGTCTTCGGTGTAAACCAGCGTCTGCAGTTCCCTTCCTGAAGATTAGTTAAGGCCTGTGCATCTTGTCCGGTGGGGACACGGTTCATTTGGTCCCTCGATGCGTTACCGAGCGCTCACCTTTGCTTAAAGTGGAGGAACTGGGAATCTTCCCAACGCCCTGGGGCTGGGTCAGTGTGAAGGACTCGTCTTGTGGCTTGGGAGACAAAAATGCTGGAGAAACTCAGCGGGTGCAGCAGCATCTATGGAGCGAAGGAAATAGGCAACGTTTCGGGCCAAAACCCTTCTGAAAATAGGCAACGTTTCGGGCCGAAACCCTTCTGAAAATAGGCAACGTTTCGGGCCGAAATCCTTCTGGAAATAGGCAACGTTTTGGGCCGAAACCCTTTCGGGTTTCGGCCCGAAACGTTGCCTATTTCCTTCGCTCCATAGACGCTGCTGCACCCGCTGAGTTCCTCCAGCACTTTTGTCTACCTTCGATTTTTCCAGCATCTGCACAGTTCCTTCTTAAACACTCATCTTGTGGCTTTCCCGGAGCCTCTGCCAGGAGTTTCCGCACGACTCGTCTGTCACCCGGAGAAGGGTCCGGGGGCTTCTTGCGAATGAAACATGAATAAACCAAAGGAATAGTTAGATCTCAAGCCGGGTGTTGAGCAGCCAGGTTGTTGCCTCTGTTGGCGTCAATGTCTGCCAGGCCCTGACACAGCTCCATTTGGTGGGTGGTAGAGCGGGCACCCAGAGATGACATGGTTGGCTGTCTGTTGTTCTGCTCCACATTCACAGGCTGGGCTCCCCATCTCCACACGCTGGCATTGAAACGCCCAACTCCAGTACCAAGTCTGTTGAGCTTCACCCACCCACGCTCCTCTGGGGAGTTCAGACTCTGGACAGCTTTTATCTGGTGAAGAAATGTAGCTGTGTAATGGAGATGAGGTTGCCTTCCACTCCTGTGTCCACTCGGTGGGTGTCCGGTGTGCTTTAGGCCGGGGTTGGCTGTGGGTGAGCTCGCTGCCCGGCGCTGGCGTGGGTGAGGTCGCACGTGGTCCCGACACGCGGCCACTTGTCTGCGGGCCGCCAACTGACCGCAGACGTCCGGTCCACGTTCCAAGTAATATTCACGGAACTCCCGCAAATCCCAAAGTGTGGAATTCCTGGCGAGGTTTCCCACCAGAGACAGGAGCGGGATCACACACAGGGGTCACGGTCTAGGGGGCAGGGGTCAGGGTTCACAGTCTCGGGGGTCAGGGTTCAGGGTGCGTGTGGTTTGCTGTCTGCAAATAATTTCTGATTTCAGACCTTTTTAAAAATAATCTTGTGTGTGTGTGAGTGTGTGTGTGTGTGTGAGTGAGTGTGTGTGTGTGTGTGTGAGTGTGTGTGTGTGAGTGTGTGTGTGTGTGTGAGTGAGTGTGTGTGTGTGTGTGTGTGTGTGTGAGTGTGAGTGAGTGTGTGTGTGTGTGTGAGTGTGTGTGTGTGTGTGTGTGTGTGAGTGTGTGCTTGGGGCTGTCTAGCTGGGGTCCAGTGGGAGAGTGCGAAGGTCACTGTGGGGGCAAGGGTCACTGTGGGGGCAAGGGTCACTGTGGGGGCGAGGGTCACTGTGGGGGCGAGGGTCACTGTGGGGGCGAGGGTCACTGTGGGGGCGAGGGTCACTGAGGGGGCAAGGGTCACTGTGGGGGCGAGGGTCACTGTGGGGGCGAGGGTCACTGTGGGGGCGAGGGTCACTGTGGGGGCAAGGGTCACTGTGGGGGCGAGGGTCATCGCTGGGCGCGGTCTCCGTGGTCAGACGAGGGTCCCGGGCTTCACACTGTCGTTGCCGTGCCAATGGACATCGGCCAGATCCGAATAGAGGGGTCTGTCCATGAAGCACGAGTCCTGGTAGGTCCTGCAGAGATAAAACACCAGAGTCACGCAACTCCACGCAAGGCCGCAAATAAACCGCGGAGAATCGTGGACGCAGCCCAGACCGTCGCACAAACCAACCTCCCTTCCATCGACTCCATCTACACCTCACGCTGCCTCGGCAAGGCCAGCAGCATCATCAAGGACCAGTCTCACCCCGGTCACTCCCTCTTCTCCCCTCTCCCATCGGGCAAGAGGTACAGAAGTGTGAAAACGAACACACACCTCCAGGTTAAGGGACAGTTTCTTCCCGGCTGAACGGGGTAGAGCTTCTGCCTCACAGCGCCAGAGACCCGGGTTCCATCCCGACTACGGGTGCTGTCTGTACGGAGTGTGCACGTTCTCCCCGTGACCTGCGTGGGTTTTCTCTGAGATCTTCAGCTTCCTCCCACACTCCAAAGACGTGCGGGTTCGTAGGTTAATTGTCTTGGTATCATTGTAAATTGTCCCTGGTGTGTGCGGGATAGTGTTAGTGTGGTGGTCGCATACTCTGTGGGCCGAAGGGCCTGTTTCCGCGCTGTATCTCTGGACTAAACTAAAGGGCCTGTCCCACTTACGCGACTTTTTCGGCGACTGCCGGCACCCGTCATAGTTCGTTACAGGTTTGTTACAACGTGTTGAAAATCCAGCGGCAATCGGAAAGACGCTACGACTCTTTGAGCGACTCACGACCGTACAGGCGACATGTCGCGGGGGGTGAAGCCCGTACGGCCGTGAGTAGTCGCCTAAAGAGTCGTACCTTGTTCTGGGCGCCACTGGATTTTCAACACTTTGAACATTTCCGGAGACCTTCTGCGACTATGACTGGTTCCAGCAGTCGCCGAAAAAGTTGCGTAAGTGGGACAGGCCCTTGAGGAATCACAGAGAGGCTGTAGGCGGTGAGGGGGGGGGAGAGGGCGAGGCTCGGGGGAGGGAGGGGGGGGAATCACCACAACACTCATTGCTGCGCGTACCTCTACTTTACTGGGTGATGGTGGCTGGGCGACAGGCTCTGCTCATCGTAAGGTGTGCTGTTTTCTGTTGTCTCTCTACAGTAGAGCAGACGAGAGAGAGAGAGAGAGAGAGAGAGAAAGGAGCAGGTAAGAACGAATATTAGTCAGAAGACGTAAAAGTGAGGAAAAGGTTAGTCACGACCCAGGGTTAGAAAGTTTAGTTTGTCCCACCCCGGTCTATCCTTCTTCTCCCCGCTCCCGTCCGGCAGAAGGTACAGAAGCTTGAAAGCGCGCACCACCAGACTCAGGAACAGCTTCTTCCCCTCTGGTATCAGGCTTCTGAACGGCCCTTCCATAAGCCAGGGTGCTGTCCGATTCACCTCCACCCCATTGCGGACATTGGACTTTGCCTGTGGAACTGATGCGCTACAATGATGAGAACTATATTCTGCACTCTGTATCTTCCCCTTTGCTCCACCTGTTGGACTGGAGTTGGACCCGATTGTATCCATAATATGGTTCATCTGATCTATTTGGATGGCAGGTGGAACAAAGCCGTTCTCTGTACCTCGTTACATGTGACAAGAATGAACCTGAGCCTAAAGCTGGTGATGCAATTCTTTCTGTGTGGAATTGATCAAAGCCTCTCAGTCTGTTTATACCTTACCTTGCAAACCCAGTAGAACAGACAAAACCAAGACCAATGTTAATAATGATAATAAGAATACATTTTATTTATGGGCGCCTTTCAAGAGTCTCAAGGACACCTTACAAAAATTTAGCAGGTAGAGGAAAAACATGTAAGGGGAATGAAATAAATAGTAGAGACATGACTAGTACACAAAGTAAAGGCAGAATTCAATACAAAACACAATATGAGGCAATTCAAGCACAGATGGAAAGGGAGGGGGACGTGGGGCTAAGGATAGGCAGAGGTGAAGAGATGGGTCTTGAGGCGGGACTGGAAGATGGTGAGGGACACGGAATTGCGGATCAGTTGGGGGAGGGAGTTGCAGAGCCTGGGAGCTGCCCTGGAGAAGGCTCTGTCCCCAAAACTGCGGAGGTTGGAATTGTGGATGGAGAGGAGACCGGCTGATGTGGATCTGAGGGACCGTGAGGGTTGGTAGGGGGAGAGGACGTCAGTGAGATATGGGGGGGCCAGATGGTGGAGGGCTTTGATACCTTTGAGAACACAATAATGTTATTATTATCTGTATAATCATCTGTATAACATTATACACAATAATATTCCTCTAATAATTACAATGCTCCCATAATATGCACATTATTATGTACATACAATAATCCACATTATTGTGCGATTTATATTATTAATGTAATACATGTGATTATTATCCATCATTATTATATTGGTCATAAATTATAGGAGCAGAATTAAGTCAAGTCTACTCCACCATTCAATCAAGGCTGATCTATCTCTCCCTGCTAACCCCATTCTCCTGCCTTCTCCCCGTAACCCCTGACACCCGCACTAATCAAGAATCTATCTATCTCTGCCTTAAAAATACCCACTGACTTGTGACCTCCACAGCCGTCTGTGGCAAAGAATCCCACAGATTCACCACCCTCTGGCTAAAGAAATTCCTCCTCATCTCCTTCCTAAAGGAACATCCTTTAATTCTGAGGCTTATATGTGCCGAGGTGATTCAACATGGTTATGCAGAAGTACGCTCACTCACTCACTCACTCACTCACCCACTCACTCACTCACCCACCCACTCACTCACTCACTCACTCACTCACTCACTCACTCACCCACTCACTCACTCACACACTCACTCACTCACTCACTCACTCACTCACTCACTCACTCACCCACTCACTCACTCACACACTCACTCACTCACTCACTCACCCACTCACTCACTCACACACTCACTCACTCACTCACTCACTCACTCACTCACTCACTCACTCACTCACTCACTCACTCACCCACTCACTCACTCACACACTCACTCACTCACTCACTCACTCACTCACTCACTCACTCACTCACCCACCCACCCACCCACTCACTCACTCACTCACTCACTCACTCACTCACTCACTCACTCTCACCCCAAGGGTGATATTTATTGCAGACAGGCAGGTGTCGAGAAGCAGGGATGCCTTGCATCTGCAGTTCCTTCTTAAACACAAATGCCTTGCGGCAGCAGACTGGTACACGTGACAATAAACTATACTAACCCCAACTAGTCACAGAGTGATACAGTGTGGAAACAGGCCCTTCAGCCCAACTTGCCCACACCGACCATCTACACTGGTCCCACTGGCCTGCATTTGGTCCATATCCCTCTAAACCTGTCCTATCCATGGACCTGTCTAAATGTTTCTTAAATGATGTTGCGGAAGTAAACTAAACTAAACTATCACCCCCCCCCCCCCCACCATCGAAGGTCCATCACAGTACTGACCTCCCCACCATCGAAGGTCCATCACAGGTACTGACCTCCCCACCATCGAAGGGATCTACAGGAGGCGCTGCCTCAAAAAGGCAGCCAGCATCATCAGAGACCCACACCACCCTGGCCACGTTCTCATCTCGCTGCTACCGTGGGGAAGAAGGTACAGGAGCCTGAAAACCGTGACCTCCAGGTTCAAGAACAGCTTCTTCCCAACAACCATCAGGCTCTTGAACTCCACAACCTGCAAATAAGCTGCGAACTACAGAGACTATTATTGTTGTTTTTTGCGTACTTATGTGCGTGTGAGTGTGTATGTGTGTATATGTATTGTGTATGTGTATATATGGGCATGTTATATGTGTACATATACACTCTGAACTATTCTTTTCTCCTGTTTGTCATATTGTATTATGTATACATGTTTACATATTGTGTTGTGCTGCAGCAAGCCAAGGGCCTGTCCCACTTTCACAACCTAATTCACCACCTTTTTTATTTGTGGACATTTTTCATCGGGCTAGGAAAACGCCCCCGACCTACTTGATGCCACGAGTACCTACGACTAGCATCACGACCTCTACGACCTACCTACGACCTCGTGACGACCATGCTGCGAGTACGGGTCAAGGGCAAACTCGGCAGAGGTGGTGAATTAGGTCGTGAAAGTGCGACTGGCCCTGAAGAATTTCATTGTCGTATCTGTGACACATGACAATAAAACTCTCTCGACTCTCATCAACCAGGGGGAGGTTCAAGATTCAAGAGAGTTTATTGTCATGTGTCCCTGATACGACAATGAAATTCTTGCTTTGCTTCAGCACAACAGAACATAGTAAGCATGAATACAGAACAGATCAGTGTGTCCATATACCATACTATAAATATATACACACATGAATAAATAAACTGATGAAGTGCAAATAAACAGATAATGGGCTATTAATGTTCAGAGTTTTGTCCGAGCCGAGTTTAATAGCCTGATGGCTGTGGGGAAGTAATTATTCCTGAACGAAAGCAAGTGTAACTCAACAAGACTGAAGCACTCAGCGTGCAGGGAGTCAGCGAGTAAGGAGGGCAGACAGAGAGACTGTGACTCACCCGCTATGCCAGCTGTCGATGTGTTGCGGGCTGTTGGACGGGGAGGGGATGGATATCTCCGCCGGCTGCTTTGTGCTCCTCTGGCTGAGAGGGGAGGCTGCTCGAGAGAAAACAAACCACACCACGGGGATCAGGCACAGTTAGAAACATAGACAATAGGTGCAGGAGTAGGCCATTCGGCCCTTCCAGCCAGCACCGCCATTCACTGTGATTGTGGCTGATCATCCACAATCAGTACCCCGTTCCTGCGTTCAGATCCCCACATACAACGCTTGTCGCGGTCCTGAACTACTATACGACTAATTCTTGATCGGACTTTGCTGGCTTTACCTTGCACTAAACGTTATTCCCTTATCGTGTGGAGGAAACAAAGAAACATAGACAATAGGTGCAGGAGGAGGCCATTCGGCCCTTCGAGCCAGCACCGCCATTCATTGTGATCATGGCTGATCGTCCCCAATCAATAACCCGTGCCTGCCTTCTCCCCATATCCCTTGACTCCACTAGCCCCTAGAGCTCTATCTAACTCTCTCTTAAATCCATCCAGTGATATGGCCTCCACTGCCCTCTGTGGCAGGGAATTCCACAAATTCACAACTCTGGGTGAAAAAGTGTTTTCTCACAGTCTTAAATTGCCTCCCCTTTATTCTAAGACTGTGGCCCCCAGTTCTGGACTCGCCCAACATTGGGAACATTTTTCCTGCATCTAGCTTGACCAGTCCTTTTATAATTTTATATGTCTCTATAAGATTCTATAAGGAAGGAACTGCAGCTGCTGGTTTAACCCGAAGATAGACACAAAAAGCAGGAGTCAGCGGGTCAGGCAGCATCTGTGGAGAACATGGATAGGTGACGTTTCACAGAGTGCTGGAGTAACTCAGCGGGTCAGGCAGCATCTGTGGAGAACATGGATAGGTGACGTTTCACAGAGTGCTGGAGTAACTCAGCGGGTCAGGCAGCATCTGTGGAGAACATGGATAGGTGACGTTTCACAGAGTGCTGGAGTAACTCAGCAGGTGCAGCAGCATCTATGGAGCTAAGGAAATAGGCAACGTTTCGGGTCGAAACCCTTCTGGGTTTCGGCCCGAAACGTTGCCTATTTCCAGAAGGGTTTCGGCCCGAAACGTTGCCTATTTCCTTCGCTCCATAGATGCTGCTGCACCATAACTCAGCGGGCCAGGCAGCATCTGTGGAGAACATGGATAGGTGACGTTTCACAGAGTGCTGGAGTAACTCAGCGGGTCAGGCAGCATCTGTGGAGAGAAGGAATGGGTGACGTTTCGGGCCAAGAGCCATCTTCAGATTGAACTCAGACTTCGGTCTGAAGTAGGGTCTCGACCCGAAATTTCACCCATTCCTTCTCTCCAGAGATGGTCTCACCCGCTGAGTTACTCCAGCATTTTATGTCAACCTTCGGTTTTATCCAGCATCTGCAGTTCCTTCCTACACATGACTTCTGAGAAAGCCTGACTCACCGGTTATATTTAGGATCAGCCCCACAATAGAAGTCACTTGGCTGGCGTTTGGCAGGAATGCTTTTCCAAAGTCAGGCCCATTGTTGTTTGGGTCTGAACTCAACGCTGGGGTCAGACGGAGTGTCTGATGCCTCCGGCCCATCCCGTCAGCATTGTACACTCTTCCCGACATTCCTTCCCACCTGGCTTTGATTTCCCGCACTGTACGTTTATATTCCAATAGTCTACAAGTGCCCTGAACCACTTCCCTCCATTCTTCACAAAGACAACATTCTCTTGTGACTACATTCCAACGGAATCATTCCTCAGACGGACTCTCAGTCTGGACAAGGGTCTCGACCCGAAACGTCACCTATTCACAGATGCTGCCTGACCCGCTGAGTTACTCCAGCATGTTTGTGTCTATCCAGCTTCTGCAGCTCCTTCCTACACAATGAAACCAAGAGAGTTGTGTAAAGTTGTGTGGCCCCCCCTCTGACCCCGCCTCATATGACAACGTTGAAAACCGCCAGAGTAGATTGAGTCCACTCTGGAGTTTAGAAGGATGAGAGGTTATCTCATTGAAACATATAAGATTATTAAGGGTTTGGACACGCTAGAGGCAGGAAACATGTTCCCGATGTTGGGGGAGTCCAGAACCAGGGGCCACAGTTTAAGAATAAGGGGTAAGCCATTTAGGACGGAGACGAGGAAACACTTTTTCACACAGAGAGTTGTGAGTCTGTGGAATTCTCTGCCTCAAAGGGCGGTGGAGGCCGGTTCTCTGGATACTTTCAAGAGAGAGCTAGATAGGGCTCTTAAAGATAGCGGAGTCAGGAGATATGGGGAGAAGGCAGGAACGGGGTACTGATTGGGGACGATCAGCCATGATCACATTGAATAGTGGTGCTGGCTTGAAGGGCTGAATGGCCTACTCCTGCACCTATTGTCTGTTTGTCTTAAGTTAACAAAGGACTCGTGTTGTCAAGCTGGGATGGGAACAGAGAAATGCGCAGGAAGGAACTGCAGATGCTGGTTTAAACTGAAGATATAATCACAAAGTGCTGGAGTAACTAGCGGGACAGGCAGCATCTCTGGAGAGAAGGAATCTCAAGGGTACAGAGAAGATTTACCAGGATGTTGCCAGGACTAGAGGGTGTGAGCTACAGGGAGAGGTTGAGCAGGCTGGGTCTCTATTCCATGGAGCGCAGGAGGATGAGGGGTGATCTTATAGAGGTGTACAAAATCATGAGGGGAATAGATCGGGTAGACGCACAGAGTCTCTTGCCCAGAGTAGGGGAATCGAGGACCTGAGGACATAGGTTCAAGGTGAAGGGGAAAAGATTTAATAGGAATCCAAGGGGTAACTTTTTCACACAGAGGGTGGTGGGTGTATGGAACGAGCTGCCGGAGGAGGTAGTTGAGGCTGGGACTATCCCAATGTTTAAAGAAGCAGTTAGACAGGTACATGGATCGGACAGGATTGGAGGGATATGGACCAAACACAGGCAGGTGGGACTAGTGTAGCTGGGACAGTATGGGCTAGTTGGGCCGAAGGGCCTGTTTCCACGCTGTATGACTCTATGATTCTATTCTATGGGCTTGTGTTCACTGGAGTTTAGAAGGATGAGGGGATATCTTATAGAAACATATAAAATTATTAAAGGAATGGACAAGCTAGATGCAGGAAAAATGTTCCCAATGTTGGGCGAGTCCAGAACTAGGGGCCACAGTCTTAGAATAAAGGGGAGGGCAAAACTTTTTCACCCAGAGAGTTGTGAATTTGTGGAATTCCCTGCCACAGAGGGCAGTGGAGGCCAAGTCACTGGATGGATTTAAGAGAGAGTTAGATAGAGCTCTAGGGGCTAGTGGAGTCAAGGGATATGGGGAGAAGGCAGGCACGGGTTATTGATTGGGGACGATCAGCCATGATCACAATGAATGGCGGTGCTGGCTCGAAGGGCTGAACGTCCTCCTCCTGCACCTATTTTCTATGTTTCTATGTTAACATTGTTTGAACTCAACAAATATAACTTGCTCTGCCAAATCTAATTATATCCCTGAGATAACGTTTTGTATTTAAGATTCTGGTCGACAATTGTTAAACCGAGGCCTTCTCTGCTCATTTCCAACAAGTATTCCATGTGGTGGGTGATTGAGAGAATTCAAAGGTTAAAGGAGATGAGTGGGCCAAGTCGTGCAGCGGGTAGTACTGCTGCCTCACCGCGCCAGGAACACAGGTTCGATCCTGACCCCGGGTGCTGTCTGTGTGTGTGTGGGTGTGTGTGTGTATATATGTGTGTGTGTGTGTGTGTGTGTGCGTGCGTGTGCATGTGTCTATATATATGTGTGTCTGTGTGTGTGTGTGTGTGTCTGTGTGTATATATGTGTGTGTGTGTGTGAGTGTATCTATATATGTGTGTGTGTGTATATATGTGTGTGTGTCTATATATATGTGTGTGTGTGTGTCTATATATATGTGTGTGTGTGTGTGTGTCTGTGTGTGCGTGTCTACATATATGTGTGTGTGTGTGTGTGTGTGTATATATGTGTGTGTGTGTGTGTGTGTGCGTGCGTGTGTCTATATATATGTGTGTCTGTGTGTGTGTCTATATATATGTGTATGTGTGTGTGTGTGTGTGTGCGTGTGTCTACATATATGTGTGTGTGTGTGTGCGTGTGTGTATATATGTGTGTGTGTGTGGAGTTTGCACGTTCTTCCCGTGACCTGCGTGGGTTTGCTCCGGGTGCTCCGGTTTCCTCCCACATCCCAAAGACGTGCGGGTTTGTAGGTTAATCGGCCCCTCTGTAAATTGCCCCCTAGTGTGTAGGGAGTGGATGGGAATGTGGGATAACATGGAACGAGTGTGTGAACGGGTGAGCGATGGTCGGCATGGACTCGGTGGGCCGAAGGGCCTGTATCCGTGCTGTATCTCTAAACTAAACTAAACATAGAACAGCACAGTGCAGGGAAACAGGCCTTTTCTCGGTTCCACAGCATCGGTTCAGGGGAAAACCCAATTGTCTGAGCTGCCGCTTATTGTTATTTCTTGTCTTGCCGTCAAGAATTGATTAAAAACTCCTCTGTTCACTGCCTTCCCCTCTCAGGGACCTTGAGAAAACCTTGCTCCTTATGTTTAAGAAAGAACTGCAGATGCTGGAAAAATCCAAGGGAGACAAAAATGCTGGAGAAACTCAGCGGGTGAGACATGCACAGATTGCATGAGGCTGCCATCAGAACTGCCCCCTCCATCGACTCCTTTAAGTCGAGACTTAAAACTCATCTCTACTCCCAAACCTTTCATGACGTCCTCTGAGGGAGGGCTATATGTATGTAGTGATGTTTGTATTTAATCTATAAACCAATGTTGTATGACGTTAGTACCTCCACCAATGTAAAGCACTTTGGTCAACGAGAGTTGGTTTTTAAATGTGCCATAGAGGGAGTACAGAGAAGGTTCACCAGACTGATTCCTGGGATGTCAGGACTTTCATATGAAGAAAGACTGGATAGACTCGGCTTGTACTCGCTAGAATTTAGAAGATTGAGGGGGGATCTTATAGAAACTTACAAAATTCTTAAGGGGTTGGACAGGCTAGATGCAGGAAGATTGTTCCCGATGTTGGGGAAGTCTAGAACTAGGGGTCACAGTTTAAGGATAAGGGGGAAATCTTTTAGGACCGAGATGAGGAAAACATTTTTCACACAGACAGTGGTGAATCTGTGGAATTCTCTGCCGCAGAAGGTAGTTGAGGCCACAGTTCATTGGCTATATTTAAGAGGGAGTTAGATGTGGCCCTTGTGGCTAAAGGGATCAGGGGGTATGGAGAGAAGGCAGGTACAGGATACTGAGTTGGATGATCAGCCATGATCACATTGAATGGCGGTGCAGGCTCGAAGGGCCGAATGGCCTCCTCCTGCACCTATTGTCTATGTTTCTATAGAAATAAAAGTGACTTGACTTGACTTGAGTTTCTTCAGCATTTTTGTCCACCTTCTGTGAGCACGTGATTTGATGCCTGCCATCTGGGGCGGGATCCGTGTGTACACGTGATAGATGTGGTCCGCCATCCGCACACAGACATGCGTCCCGACCCCGATGTAGAACACGGTTGCCCACCCCTGCAGTACAGAGCAGTCACCAAATATTGGTAAGGTTGAGACTAGAGAGACTGCGTGTAGCAGGAAGGAACTGCAGATGCAAAGATAGTCACAAAAATCTAGAGTGACTCAGCGGGTCAAGCAGCATCTCCGGAGAAAAGGAGTGGACTATTCTTCAGACTCGAGGGCAGGCCTGAGCTACTATCTACTTCATTGGAGGCACTCAGGCTATCTTTCATCGGACTTTGCTACACTTTTTCTTGCACTAAATGTTATTCAGGTTATTCCCTTTATCCTGTATCTGTACACCGTGGACGGCTCGATTGTAATCATGTATTGTCTTTCCACTGACTGGTTAGCACGCAACAAAAGCTTTCCACTGTACCTCAGTACTCGTGACAATAGGGTGATTTCACGAAAGGTCACTGGAGCGTAAATCCCCACTCACGTGACCGAAAATTTTAACTGGGGGACAAGCGTCACTGCCGGTACATGTTAGTGGATGGGAAAACACGCACTTTCACACCCGTTAAAAACATCGAAAACGGCCAGGTTTTGAGCTGCAATTAAGTGAGCCAGTCGGGGTGACCGTGAGGAACAGCTACCTAAATTTACAGTCCAAAAAAAAGATAGAAACTAAGGTAAATACAAGAGGGAGCTGAAGGTGTAAAAAAGGCGGAAGTGCTCGCGGACTTTTTTCTTGGAGATTTAAAGATCCAAAATATGGGGAATTATCGCGTTTGCTCGCTGCATTTCATCAAAAGTGGCATTATTGACTTTGTTATCTTTATTCATTTGTTATATGAAAAGTATTAAAAGTTAGAAACCCGTCAGTAAAATTGCAAAATCGCCCATGGTTCTCGGGTGGGTTTTAACATGCAAAATGAACACACTTCTGAAGCTCCATTTACCATTTAAATAATCGTAAACTATCAATGCGTTTGGAAATAAATTTTACTGAGATGCAAGCTAACGATTATTTAAATGGTGAATGTAGCTTCAGAAGCGTGTTCATTTTGCATGTTAAAACCCACCCGAGAACCATGGGCGATTTTGCAATTTCACTGACGGGTTTCTAACTTTTAATACTTTTCATATAACAAATGAATAAAGATATAAAGTCAATAATGCCACTTTTGATGAAATGCAGCGAGCAAACGCGATAATTCCCCATATTTTGGATCTTTAAATCTCCACGAAAAAAGTCCGCTAGCACTTCCGCCTTTTTTACACCTTCAGCTCCCTCTTGTATTTACCTTAGTTTCTATCTTTTTTTTGGACTGTAAATTTAGGTAGCTGTTCCTCACGGTCACCCCGACTGGCTCAGTAAATTGCAGCTCAAAAACGGGCCGTTTTCGATGTTTTTAACGGGTGTGAAAGTGCGTGTTTTCCCATCCACTAACATGTACCGGAAGTGACGCTTGTCCCCCAGTTAAAATTTTCGGTCACGTGAGTGGGGATTTACGCTCCAGTGACCTTTCATGAAATCACCCTATAAACTAGACTGGACTGAACTCAAAGCAGATCTGGCTTCAGGTTTGTGACAAAGGGCGTCACGGTGGCGCAGCGGGTAGAGCTGCTGCCTCACAGCGCCAGAGCCCCGGGTTCCATCCTGACCACGGGTGCTGTCTGTACGGAGTTTGCACGTTCTCCCCGTGACCTGCGTGGGTTTTCTCCGGGTGCTCCGGTTTCCTCCCGCACTCCAAAGACGTGCGGGTTTGTAGGTTAATTGGCTTCGGTAAAATTGTAAATTGTCCCTAAGACAGACACAAATACCTGGGGTAACTCAGCGGGACAGGCAGCATCACTGGAGAGAAGGAATGGGTGACGCTTCGGGTCGAGACCCTTCTTCAGTTGGACGTTCAGTCACCCATTCCTTCTCTCCAGAGATGCTGCCTGTCCCGCTGAGTTACTCCAGATTTTTGTGTCTATCTTCGATGTAAACCTACATCTGCAGTTCCTTCCTACATACTGTAAATTGCCCCAGTGTGTGTAGGATAGGGTTAGTGTGCGGGGATCGCTGGTCAGCACGGACTCGATGGGCCGAAGGGCCTGTTTCCGCGCTGTATCTCTAAACTAAAGACAATTAAAGTAAATTAACCTAAAATAAACGCAGGTAAACTAAACTAATGTAAAGTAAATGTATTAAAGTTAGCTAAAGTAAAGGCCCTGTCCCACTGTACGAATTTACCCAAGAGCTCTCTCGAGTTTAAAAAAAAATCAAACTCGTGGTAAGCACGTAGAATGTACGTAGCGGGTACGTCGGAGCTCGGGGACGTCTCTTAGCGGCTCGTAACGCTAACGGCAGGTGCTCGGGAAACGCGGTAAGCTCGGGAAGGCTCGTGAAGATTTTTCAACATGTTGAAAAATGTCCACGTGAGCCCCGAGTACCTACGAGCGGCCATTACCGTAATTCTCCCAGTTCGAATCAGGGGAAACTCGGGAGAACTCTTGAATTACCTGAACCTCCTCCAACCTCATCTATTGCATCCGCTGCTCTAGGTGTCAGCTGCTCTACATCAGTGGGACCGAGCGCAGGCTTGGCGATCGCTTCGCCCAACACCTCCGCACGGTCCGCGATAACCAACCTGATCTCCCGGTGGCTCAGCACTTCAACTCCCCCTCCCATTCCCAATCCGACCTTTCTGTCCTGGGCCTCCTGAGTGAGTCCCACTGCAAAATAGAGGAGCAGCACCTCATATTTCGCTTGGGCAGTTTACACCCCAGCGGTATGAACATTGACTTCTCCAATTTCAGGTAGTCCCTGCTTTCTCCCTCCTTCCCCTCCCCTTCCCAGCTCTCCCCACAGCCCACTGTCTCCGCCTCTTCCTTTCTTCTTCCACCCCCCCCCCACCCCACATCAGTCTGAAGAAGGTATAGGTGACGTTTCAGGTCAAGACCTGGAAAGCATCTATGCAACGAAGGAATAGGCGACGTTTCAGGTCGAGACCTGGGAAGCATCTATGGAACGAAGGAATAGGCGACGTTTCGGGTCGAGACCCTTCCGGGTCTCGACCCGAAACGTCACCTATTCCTTCGCTCCATAGATGCTGCCTCACCCGCTGAGTTACTCCAGCATTTTTGTCTACCTACGATTTTTCCAGCATCTGCAGTTCTTTCTTCAACATAAAGTGAGGGATTTGTAAATTAAGTTTTAAACTAAACTAAAATGAACTAAACTATAGTGAGCTAAAGTCCAGCAGAGTGCAGTGTGCAGGTGTGCGTGACTTACCTGGGACAGCCAGTGTTGGTTTGGGGGACTGTGGTGGCCGGGACAGTTTGCCGTGGGCCGTGTGTAGACTGGGTGGTGGGGGGTAGGGTGAGCTGCGATCGGATGAGTCGGAGCTGGAGTGCGAGAGTCTGTGGTGCTCCCTCAGGGTGGCTGAGGACCTCTCGTACCAGAGCCGCAGCTCGTCAGACAGGGCAGTCCTGTTTGTGCCTCTCTCCGCCTGCTCCTTGGCCAGGGTGGGAGTCCGTACAATCTGGGAGCGGGAGGGCATGATCTTCAGGCCGTCGGTCTCGTCGCCGCGCCACGAGTCCTTGTAGATCCCCCCGGCCGTGTAGGAGCTGGAGGTCTTGAACTGGGCCTTGACGCTGTAGTGACCCTCCTGGTCGTTCTCCAAGCTGCGGACCACCACGGGGGTGGGGCTGCCCTCCACGTACAGCGGGTACTCCTTGATGCGGTACTGCGACGAGGGCTGGCTCTGGCTGTGGAGGTACACGCCGCCGTTGCCCACGCTCCCGCCGCCGCCGCCCTTGCCCGCCAGGTTGGGCATGCTCCCCGAGTTGGTGGAGCCCAGGTTGCCGGCCGACCGGTGCCTCTGCCGCTGCCTCTCGCGGGCCTTGGAGGGGGAGTCCTCGGCCAGCGTGCGGTAGTTGTGCGCCGGGTAGTACTGCTCCGAGCTGGAGTGGCTGGTGCAGGACGAGCAGTCGTCCAGCGGGTCCGAGCCGTTGCTGCTGCGGGTCCCCGGCGTGTAGAAGCCCGGCGGGCTGCCCGGCTCGTTACCGCTGCTCACCGCCAGCTTGCCCTGCGACTCCAGGCTGGAGCTGCGGTGGCGGAAATGCTGCGACAGGCTGTGCAACCGCGACGGGCTGATGTCCACCGACCTGCAACGACAAACAACGCGTTAGCACGCGTTTAACAAGGAACTGTGCAGATGCTGGAGAATCGAAGGTAGACAAAAGTGCTGGAGAAACTCAGCGGGTGCAGCAGCATCTATGGGGTGAAGGAAATAGGCAACGTTTCAGGCCGAAACCCGGAAGGGTTTCGGCCTGAAACGTTGCCTATTTCCAGAAGGGTTTCGGCCCGAAACGTTGCCTATTTCCAGAAGGGTTTCGACCCGAAACTTTGCCTATTTCCAGAAGGGTTTCGGCCCGAAACGTTGCCTATTTCCTTCCTTCCAGAGTTGCTGCTGCACCCGCTGAGTTTCTCCAGCACTTTTACATAGAAATTAGGTGCAGGAGTAGAGGCCATTCGGCCCTTCGAGCCTGCACCGCCATTCGATATGATCATGGCTGATCATCCAACTCAGTATCCCATCCCTGCCTTCTCTCCATACCCCCTGATCCCTTTAGCCACAAGGGCCACATCTAACTCCCTCTTAAATATAGCCAATGAACTGTGGCCTCAACTACCTTCTGTGGCAGAGAATTCCACAGATTCACCACTCTCTGTGTGAAAAATGTTTTTCTCATCTCGGTCCTAAATGATTTCCCCCTTATCCTTAAACTGTGACCCCTTGTTCTGGACTTCCCCAACATCGGGAACAATCTTCCTGCATCTAGCCTGTCCAACCCCTTAAGAATTTTGTAAGTTTCAATAAGATCCCCCCTCAATCTTCTAAATTCTAGCGAGTACAAGCCGAGTCTATCCAGTCTTTCTTCATATGAAAGTCCTGACATCCCAGGACTTTTGTCTACCTACGGTAGCAATGCGACCGAGAGACCCTCACACCTTCTCCCCTCTCACACCTTCCTCCCCTCCCCTCTCACACCTCCCCCCATCCCCTACCAGCCTTCTGAACGGCCCTTCCAGATACTAGGCTCCCACTCTTTCATAAACTAGAGCACAGCTAGGGTGGCCAATTTTCTCACTCCCAAATAAGGGACAAAAGGTCAAAATACGGGACAAATTCCTGACGGCAATTCGTTGACCCATTTCTTACTAGCGGGCGGAGCACCAAGACAAATTCCTTGTATGTGAATATTTGGCCAATAAACTTATTCATTCATTCAATCATTACTTACAGCGGCGATGCAGGTCTATAAACACAGATATAATATTGAACTAAATAAAGATCAATAACATTTTAAAAAATAATACATTTAAAATCACCCAAGATCGGTTCAGCGTGTATTTTTACAGTTTCCTCTTTACATTTTGGATTTCCAGTATTTTTATTCAGTTTCCAAGATAAATATGACCATAAGTGATAGGAGCAGAATTAGGCCATTCGGCCCATCAAGTCTACTCCACCGTTCAACCATGGCTAATCTATCTCCATCTCTCAACCCCATTCTCCTGCCTTCTCCCCATAACCTTTGATGCCCCCTACATTCAGTGATTATTTTTGTTCAGTGTCTAAGATAAATATTCAGGCAACTAAACCAGGCTGGCAGCATCATCAAAGACCCACACCATCCTGGCCACACACTCATCTCCCCGCTACCTTCAGGTAGAAGGTACAGGAGCCTGAAGACTGCAACGTCCAGGTTCAGGAATAGCTACTTCCCCACAGCCATCAGGCTATTATTGAGAAGATTACGGAGAGTCGGTTTGTCAAGGAAGACTCTCTCTAACTTCTACAGGTGCACAGTCGAGAGCATGCTGACCGGTTGCATCGTGGCTTGGTTCGGCAACTTGAGCGCCCTGGAGAGGAAAAGACTGCAAAAAGTAGTAAACACTGCCCAGTCCATCATCGGCTCTGACCTTCCTTCCATCGAGGGGATTTATCGCAGTCGCTGCCTCAAAAAGGCTGGCAGTATCATCAAAGACCCACACCATCCTGGCCACACACTCATCTCCCTGCTACCTTCAGGTAGAAGGTACAGGAGCCTGAAGACTGCAACAACCAGGTTCAGGAATAGCTGCTTCCCCACAGCCATCAGGCTATTAAACCTGGCTCGGACAAAACTCTGATTATTAATAACCACTTTCTGTTATTTGCACTTTATCAGTTTATTTATTCATGTGTGTATATTTATATTATGGTATATGGACACGTTCATCTGTTCTGTATTCATGCCTACTATATTCTGTTGTGCTGAAGCAAAGCAAGAATTTCATTGTCCTATCTGCGACTCATAACAATAAACTCTCTTGAATCTTGAATACAACCACAGAGCAGTACCATCTACTTCATTGGTGACCCTCGGACTATCTTTGATCGGACTTTACTGGCTTTACCTTGCACTAAACGTAATTCCCTTTATCCTGTATCTGTACACTGTGGACGGCTCGATTGTAATCATGTATTGTCTTTCCGCTGACTGGTTAGCACGCAACAAAATCTTTTCACTGTACCTCGGTACACGGGACAATAAACTAGACTGAACTCATCTATTTTGCAGAATATACACACAGAATGGAGTAAGTCCGTGGATCTGGCAGCATCTGTGGAGAACATGGATAGGTGACGTCTCGAGTCGAGACCCTTCTTCAGACTGAGAGTCTATCTCCCTGTGAAACGTCACCTATCCATGTTCTCCACAGATGCTGCCCGACCCGCTGAGTTACTCCAGCACTCTGTGAAACGTCACCTATCCATGTTCTCCACAGATGCTGCCTGACCCGCTGAGTTACTCCAGCTTTGATTTCAAGCAGCATCAACATTTGAACAATTGTGGGGGTCACTTACCGTGCAGAGTGCATGGAGGGCGGGCTGCGAACACGGAGGTCGGGCGTGGACGGCATGCTGGCCTGTGCACAGTTCCAGTGCCGACCTCCTCGGACAGGACTGCTCTGTAGTGACCCTCCGGCCCCCGTCTCCGCACAGCTCCCTACGCTGGGAAAGCGAGCGAGTCCACTGGCCAGGCTGAAGAACACAAACAACGCCGATTATTCAACCACACACCGCCAGGCCAATGTGTCACCGACGGCTGATTTCTCCATCCATCCATCCGTCCATCCATCCATCCATCCATCCGACCATCCATCCATCCATCCATCCATCCATCCATCCATCCATCCATCCATCCATCCATCCATCCATCCATCCATCCATCCATCCATCCCTCCTCCATCCATCCCTCCTCCATCCATCCATCCATCCATCCATCCATCCATCCATCCATCCATCCATCCGACCAACCAGCCCATCAATCAATCAGCCCATCAATCAACCATTCGATCGTTAGATAAATAAATCAATAAACCGATCGATCAATAGATCAAATCAATAAACCGATCGATCGATAAATCAATAAACCAATCGATTGATCAATCAATCAATTCACCTCAGAGGGTGGCACATTGGAGCAGCTGGTAGAATCGCTGCCTCACAGCCTCAGAATTAAAGGACGTTCCTTTAGGAAGGAGATGAGGAGGAATTTCTTTAGCCAGAGGGTGGTGAATCTGTGGGATTCATTGCCACAGACGGCTGTGGAGGCCACAAGTCAGTGGGTATTTTTAAGGTAGAGACAGATATATTCTTGGTTATTCTAAGTGAATTAACCTACAAACCTGCACGTCTTTGGAGTGTGGGAGGAAACCGGAGCGCCCGGAGAAAACCCGCGCAGGTCACGGGGAGAACGTGCAAACTCCGTACAGACAGCGTAGTTCGTGGTCAGGATGGAACGCGGGTCTCTGGCGCTATGAGGCAGCAGCTCTACCCGCTGCGTGTGAACAATGAGCGTACGTGAGTCTCCGCTCCACTGACCTGGAGTGACTGTGGGAGCTCCGTTTCTTCACCTTCTCGTACGGTTCGTCCAGTGACGACTCCTTCCACATCTTGGGTTTGATGGGCGAGCGGTCGTAGTCGGCCTGGTGGTGGTGGTGGAGCTGCCGCAGGCCGTCTAGTGACTGGGGGGGCACCGGCCGTTGGTGGGACGGGGGCCGGGGGGGGAGGGCTTTGTGTGGAGACTGCACGGGAGACAAGACCCCCGACACCTGACAGTCCTCTGCAGAAAGACAAGCGCACGAGAGTCATAGAGCGATACAGCGTGGAAACAGGCCCTTCAGCCCGACTCGCCCACCGGCCATCCTATCCCCTCTACACCAGTCATAGAGTGATACAGCATGGAAACAGGCCCTTCAGCCCAAGTCACCCACACCGACCAACATACACTAGTCCCACCTGCCTGCGTTTGGCCCATATCCCTCCACACCTGTCCTATCCATGTACCTGTCTAAGTGTTTTTTTAATGTTGGGATAGTCCCAGCCTCTATTACCTACTACGGCAGCTCGTTCCATACACCCACCACCCTTTGGGTGAAAAAGTTACCTATTAAATCTTTTCCCCTTCACCTTGAACCCATGTCCTCTGGTCCTCGATTCCCCTACTCTGGGCAAGAGACTCTGTGCATCTACCCGATCTATTCCTCTCATGATTTTGTACACCTCTATACGATCACCCCTCATCCTCCTGCGCTCCATGGAATAGAGACCCAGCCTACTCAACCTCTCCCTGTAGCTCACACCCTCAAGTCCTGGCAACATCCTGGTATTTTATCCAGCGTGGGAAGGAACTGCAGACGCTGGTTCCCACCGAAGATAGACACAAAATGCTGGAGTAACTCAGTGGGACAGGCAGAATCTCTGGATGCCCCCCCCAGAAGGGTCTCGACCTGAAACGTCACCCATTCCTTTTCTCCAGAGATGCTGCCTGTCCCGCTGAGTTCCTCCAGCACTTTGTGGCTACCTACAAGAAAAAGTTGATGATGGTTTCTGGGGCGAACATTGCAAGCAGACAGATATACAACATGACTGACAGATCAGCAGATCAGGAGGACTATGTGTGTAGTCTGTCTTAGATACATAGAGAATAGGTGCAGGAGTAGGCTATACGGCCCTTAGAGCCAGCACCGCCATTCATGGCTGATCATCCCCAATCAGTACCCCGTTCCTGCTTTCTCCCCATATCCCTTGAATCTCTCTTGAAACTCTCTTGAAAACATCCAGTGAATTGGCCTCCACTGCCTTCTGTGGCAGAGAATTCCACAGATTCACAACTCTCTGGGTGAAAAGGTTTTTCCTCACCTCAGTCCTAAATGGCCGACCGCTTATTCTTCAACTGTGACAACCAGAACCAGGGGCCACAGTTTGAGAATAAGGGGTTGGCCATTTAGAATGGAGACGAGAAAACTCTTTTTTCACACAGAGAGTGGCGAGTCTGTGGAATTCTCTGCCTCAGAGGGCGGTGGAGGCAGGTTCTCTGGATATTTTCAAGAAAGAGCTAGATAGGGCTCTTAAAGATAGCGGAGTCAGGGGATATGGGGAGAAGGCAGGAACGGGGAACTGATTGGGGATGATCAGCCATGATCACATTGAATGGTGGTGCAGGCTCGAAGGGCCGAATGGCCTACTCCTGCCCCTGTTGTCTATTGTCTATTGTATATTCCACCATGGAGAGAGACGTCTGTCTGTGAGTTAATGCTGTACTCACCATCGTCTAATGTGAGGGCATCTGACAGCGAGCTGTCCTCTGAGCCGATGTTTGCCTCTGTGGAGAGACCATCGAAAATGTCATCATTGGTTTAGTTTGTTTAAAGATACAGCACAGAAACAGGCCCTTCGGCCCATCGAGTCCGCGCCGACCAACGATCCCCGCACACTAACGCTATCCTACACACACTAGAGACATTTTATAATTTTACCGGGGCCAATTAAGCTACAGACCTGCACGACTTTGGAGTGTGGGAGGAAACCGGAGCACCTGGAGAAAACCCACGCAGGTCACGGGGAGAACGTGCAAACTCCGTACAGACAGCACCCATATGGGTGGAATGAGCTGCCGGAGGAGGTAGTTGAAACAGGGACTATCGCATCGCTTAGAGTCATAGAGTGATACAGTGTGGAAACAGGCCCTTCGGCCCAACTTGCCCACACCGGCCAACATGCCCCATCTACATGTGTCCCACCTGCCTGTGTTTGGTCCACATCCCTCCAAACCTGTCCTATCCATGTACCTGTCTAACTGTTTCTTAAACGTTGAGACTGTGAGTATGAGTCTGTGAGTCTGTAACTGTGAGTCTGTGACTGTGAGCCTGTGACTGTGAGTCTGTGAGACTGTGACTGTGAGTCTGTGAGTCTGTTTCTGTGACTGTGAGTCTGTGACTGTGAGTCTATGAGTCTGTGACTGTGAGTGTGAGTCTGTGACTGTGAGTGTGAGTCTGTAACTGTGAGTCTGTAACTGTGTCTGTGACTGTGAGTATGAGTCTGTGAGTCTGTGACTGTGAGTCTGTGACTGTGAGTCTGTGACTCTGTTAGTCTGTGACTCTGTAACTGTGAGTCTGTGACTGTGACTCTGTGAGTCTGTGACTGTGAGTGTAACTGTGAGTGTAACTGTGAGTCTGTGACTGTGAGTCTATGAGTCTGTGAGTCTGTGAGTGTGAGTCTGTGACTGTGAGTCTGTAACTGTGAGTCTGTGACTCTGTTAGTCTGTGACTGTGAGTCTGTGACTATCTCCGTGACTCTATCTACGGCCGGGCCGTCAGTAGGTGACTCACCCTCGATGATGAGGGACGCCCGCTGTGTGGGCTTCTTGCCCGACTTGATGCGGTACAGGTTGATGCCGTTCTCGATGTCCTGCAGCTTCTTCAGGGCGTTGAGGTAGGACATCTTCCGCTGCTTCATTCAACCTTCTTGTTGACGCTGGGAGTCCGCGGCCAGGCGCCGAGCCGCCTCCGTGATCTGTGACTGGATGCGAACTCACTCTCTCCAGACCGTTCCAACTCCACCTCCTTCAGGGACAGTGGGGGGGGGGCACAGTCAGTTAGTGGGGGGGGGGGGTAGTCGGGGGGGGGGAGTGAGGGGGGGGGAGTGGTGTGGCGGGGGGGGGGAAGCGTCTTGGGGGGGGGTTGGGGGGGGTGGTGTTGGCCGGGGGGGGGGGCACGCTCGTCGGGGGGGGGTATTGAGGGGGGGGGGGGGCGTGTTGGCCGGGGTTGAGGGGGGGGGCAAGGGGGAGCACAGAGGGTCGGGGATACGGGCATCACTAGCCTAGATGGTCGCAGGTTCAGCCATCCAGGTGTGGTCAACTTCCGTTAAAGGTTTACATGGACCCAGGCCAGGAAGAATTGGGATTAGAAGGGACAAATAGATCGGCCAGGATTGAATGGCGTAGTAGACACAATGGGCCGAATGGCCTTATTCATAAGTGATAGGGGCAGAATTAGGCCATTCGGCCCATCAAGTCTACTCCGCCATTCAATCATGGCTGATCTATCTCTCCTCTCAACCCCATTCTCCTGCCTTCTCCCCATAACTTCTGACACCCGCACTAATCAAGAATCTGTCAATCTCTGCCTTAAAAATATCCACTGACTTGTGGCCTCCACAGCCGTCTGTGGCAATGAATTCCACAGATTCACCACCCTCTGGCTAAAGAAATTCCTCCTCATCTCCTTTCTAAAGATATGTCCATTTATTCTGAGGCTGTGACTCTCCCACTAGTAGAAACATCCTCCCCACATCCACTCTAACCAGGCCTTTCACTATTCGGTAAGTTTCAATGAAGTCTCCCCCCCTCATTATAAGAAAGATATCATTAAAGTTGAAAGAGTGCAGAGAATTACGAGGATGTTGAAACAGTCTGAAGGGTCCTGACCCAAAACGTCACCTATCCATGTTCTCCACAGATGCTGCCTGACCCACTGAGTTACTCCAGCACTCTGTGAAACGCCACCTATCCATGTTCTCCACAGATGCTGCCTGACCCGCTGAGTTACTCCAGCACTCTGTGAAACGTCACCTATCCATGTTCTCCACAGATGCTGCCTGACCCGCTGAGTTACTCCAGCACTCTGTGAAACGTCACCTATCCATGTTCTCCACAGATGCTGCCTGACCCACTGAGTTACTCCAGCACTCTGTGAAACGTCACCTATCCATGTTCTCCACAGATGCTGCCTGACCCGCTGAGTTACTCCAGCACTCTGTGTCTATTTTACGAGATTGTTGCCAGGACTCGAGGGCCTAAGATGGCGGCAGAGTTACTATCGCAACGTTTAGGAAACATTCAGACAGGTACATGGATAGGACAGGTATGGACCAAACATATAACTCTACGAGTATGATAGATTGGGCAGGCTAGGACTCTAGACACCTTCCTTGAAGTGCAGGAGGATGAGCGTGATCTAATAGCGTCAAGAGCGGAACTCGTTATCAAAACATGGAGGGGACGGGGGACACCATTTTTTGGCGGCCACGCGCGCGCGCGCACACTCACACACACGCGCAAGGCTTCGGAGGCCCAATCCAGCACTAAAATCGGAGATTTTAAAATCGGGATCACAAAAACTTGGGGGGGATGTCCCCCACCTCTCAAAACATGGGGGGGGGACGTGTCCCCTCTGCCCCCCCCCCCCCTCCCCCCGGGTTTTCCGCCCCTGAATAGAGGTATATAAAATAGATCGG
The DNA here is from genome assembly GCF_010909765.2 of Amblyraja radiata. Taxonomy (NCBI): domain Eukaryota; kingdom Metazoa; phylum Chordata; class Chondrichthyes; order Rajiformes; family Rajidae; genus Amblyraja; species Amblyraja radiata. Next base: position 42,351,484 of record NC_045976.1, read on the forward strand.
GTAGGTGCACAGTCTTTTACCCAGAGCAGGGGAATCGAGTACAAAGGCACATAGATTGAAGTAAGGTGAGGGGGGGAAAGATTTAATAGGAATTTGAGGGTAGACAAAAATGCTGGAGAAACTCAGCGGGTGAGGCAGCATCTATGGAGCGAAGGAATAGGTGACGTTTCAGGTCGTGAACCCGGAAAGCATCTATGGAGCGAAGGAATAGGTGACGTTTCGGGTCGAGACCCTTCCGTGTCTCGACCCGAAACGTCGCCTATTCCTTCGCTCCATAGATGCTGCCTCACCCGCTGAGTTTCTCCAGCATTTTTGTCTACCTTCGATTTTTCCAGCATCTGCACTTCTTTCTTAAACATAGGAAGTTGAGGGGTAACATTTTCCACACAGAGGGTGGTGGGTGTACGGAACGAGCTGTCACCACTTTTTCTCACAGAGAGTGGTGAGTCTGTGGAATTCCCTGCCTCAGAGGTCGGTGGAGGCCGGTTCTCTGGATGCTTTCAAGAGAGAGCTAGATAGGGCTCTTAAAGATAGCGGAGTCAGGGGATATGGGGGAGAAGGCAGGAACGGGGTACTGATTGTGGATGATCAGCCATGATCACATTGAATGGCGGTGCTGGCTCGAAGGGCCGAATGGCCTGCACCTATTGTCTATTGTCAGAGGAGGTAGTTGAGGCTGGGACTATCCCAACATTTAAGAAACAGTTAGACAGGTACATGAATAGCACAGGTGTGGAGGGATATGGGCCAAACGCGGGCAGGTGGGACATGTTGGGCGGTCTGGGCAAGTTGGGCCGAAGGGCCTGTTTCCACGCTGTATCACTCTAAGAGGGAGAATGCATATATGCTTAAATGTGTGAGAAAGGGATATTGTTAGCTCTGAAGGAATGTTTAATTACTAATGCTGGCTTCCAGCTCCAGATTAATTTAATTAGTGGAACGCAAATACACCTCGTCTGGTCTCACTAGTCCCACAAGAACCATTTATTCTTTAAGTGTAAGAAACCCGCACAGCAAAGGACTTCAATTCCTCCAGGGCTGATAATCAGATAGAAATTGTGTTTTAATCAGTCGCGATTAATGAGTTGAGTAGAAAGGAATTACACTCCAGGACATAGAACAGTCCAGCACAGGAACAGGCCCTTCGGCCCACAATGTCCGTGCCGTACATGACGCCAAGTTAAACTAATCCCCTCTGTCTGCATGTGATCCGTATCCCTCCATTCCCTGCATATCCACGTGTCTGTTTAAAAGCCTCTTAAACACCACTATCGTATCTGCCTCCACCCCCACCCCTGGCAGCTCAACCACCCACCCACCCTCGATGGTCGGCACGGACTCGATGGGCCGAAGGACCCTTTTCCGTGATGCATCTCTGAACTAAACATAGAACAAAATAGCACAGGGAAAGAGGCCGTTCGGCCCACAAGTCTGTGCCGACCGGGATGGCCAAAGGATTTACACATTGGTGCTTTCCCTGACGATGTTGTGGGGAGGTTCAGATTGAGGGGGGGGGTCGGTTGGAGATAAGGTTCAGGAACCCATCCTGTTATCCCAGTTGCTTCAACTGGGGGCAGCTGTGCTGAAGTGGGCCAGACAGGACTAGAGGTACAGCAGGGAAACAGGCCCTTCGGCCCAGCGATCCCCCCGTGCCTAGTCCTATCCCACACACCCTGGGAACAATTTATAGAAGCCAATTAACCTACAAACCTGCACGTCTTTGGAGAGTGGGAGGCACCCGGAGAAAATCATGGGGAGAACGTGCAAACTCCGCACAGACAGCACCCGTAGTCAGGATGGAACCCGGGTCTCTGGCGCTGTGAGGCAGCAGCTCTACCCGCTGCACCACCGTGCCGACCTAAATATTCAGGTATACATAGACATAGAAACATAGACAATAGGTGCAGGAGTAGAGGCCATTCGGCCCTTCGAGCCTGCACCGCCATTCAATATGATCATGGCTGATCATCCAACTCAGTATCCTGTACCTGCCTTCTCTCCATACCCCCTGATCCCTTTAGCCACAAGGGCCACATCTAACTCCCTCTTAAATATAGCCAATGAACTGTGGCCTCAACTACCCTCTGTGGCAGAGAATTCCACAGATTCACCACTCTCTGTGTGAAAAATGATTTTCTCATTTCAGTCCTAAAAGATTTCCCCCTTATCCTTAAACTGTGACCCCTTGTTCTGGACTTCCCCAACATCGGGAACAATCTTCTTGCATCTAGCCTGTCCAACCCCTTAAGAATTTTGTAAGTTTCTATAAGATCCCCCCTCAATCTTCTAAATTCTAGGCAGTACAAGCCGAGTCTATCCAGTCTTTCTTCATATGAAAGTCCTGCCATCCCAGGAATCAGTCTGGTGAACCTTCTCTGTACTCCCTCTATGGCAAGAATGTCTTTCCTCAGATTAGGAGACCAAAACTGTATAAAGACAAGCCAGTGGGCAGTAGAGGGAGAAGACCAGACTCTCACGCTAGTGGCGCAGCGGTAGAGTTGCTGACTCACAGCGCCAGAGAGCCGGGTTCGATCCTGGCCACGGGCGCTGCCTGTACGGGCTCAACAGCAAAAACCCGGACGGAAATGCACTGCGTGAAAGCTGCTCCATTTCCCTACGAAAACAATCTGTCCTGGCGTTCGAGACTCTGCATGCACAGCGGAGTCTAAAAATACCACAGGTCTGGCGTGTACGAGAGTCTCCTGAGCTCTGTAACAACAGGCAGCTTCCACACGGCCAACACATGCAGACTCACTGAGGCTCAGCCCAGCCACTAACGCAAGGGTCACCCGCGGGCCGAGTCGTCTAAAACATCTCGCTGCAGAATTGGGCCGTTCGTAGAAACATAGAAAATGGGTGCAGGGATAGGCCATTCGGCCCTTCGAGCCAGCACCACCATTCAATATAATAGATAATACATGCAGGAGTAGGCCATTCGACCCTTCGATTCCGCACCACCATTCAATATACTAGTCAGTAGACAATAGGTGCAGGTGTAGGCCATTCGGCCCTTCGAGCCAGCACTACCATTCAATATAATAGATAATACATGCAGGAGTAGGCCATTCGGCCCTTCAAGCCAGCACTACCATTTAATATACTAGTCAGTAGACAATAGGTGCAGATGTAGGCCATTCGGCCCTTCGAGCCAGCACTACCATTCAATATAATAGATAATACATGCAGGAGTAGGCCATTCGGCCCTTCGAGCCAGCACCGCCATTCACTGTGATCATGGCTGATCGTCCCCAATCAGTACCATTTACTACGTGTCCCGAGGACTCCGACACAACTTTGATACTGAGAGTTGGCGAGGACGCACTTAGTTTAGTTTAGTGTCTGAAGAAGGGTCTCGACCCGAAACATCACCCATCCCTTCACTCCAGAGATGCTGCCTGTCCCGCTGAGTTACTGCGGCTTTTTGTGTCTATCTTAGTTTAGTTTAGAGATACAGCGCGGAAACAGGCCCTTCGGCCCACCGAGTCCGTGCCGGCCAGCGATCCCCGCACACTAACAGTATCCTACACACACATTTATACCCAAAGCCAATTAACCTACAAACCTGTACGTCTATGGAGTGTGGGAGGAAACCGGAGCACCCGGAGAAAACCCACGCAGGTCACGGGCAAACTCCGAACAGGCAGCACCTGTAGTCAGGATTGAACCCGGGTCTCTGGCGCTGTGAGGCAGCAGCTCTACCCGCTGCACCACCGTGCCCGCCCCTATTCTAACTTTAAATTGTAAATTCTATATATGCAAAGTGAGTGAACTGCAGACGGAGATGGGGGGGGGTGAGGATGTGTGGGACAGCAGGGAGTGATGGGCTGAAGGGCCGCGGTAGTTTGCGGTGAGCTCTGGGCTACCTCTCCCTTGGCTGCGAGCGCCTGCTCGTCCAGTTTGAAGGCGGTGCCGACTCGTCTCCGCACCACAGGCGGCAGCTCGCCGGGATCCAGTGGGTATTCCTTCGGCAACTTCCCCGTCAGTTCCTGCGGGAGAGACGGAAAAATAACTTCCTCACATCTCCCCCACAACAGGTCTAGTCCAGAGATACAGGGCAGAAACAGGCCCTTCGGCCCCACCGAGTCCGTGCCGACCAGCGATCCCCGCACACTAACACTATCCCACACTAGGGACAATTTACAATGATACCCAAAGCCGATTAACCTACAAACCCGCACGGCTTTGGAGTGTGGGAGGAAACCGGAGCACCCGGAGAAAACCCACGCAGGTCACGGGGAGAACGTGCAAACTCCACACAGACAGCGCCCGTAGTCAGGATGGAACCCGGGTCTCCAGCGCTGTGAGGCAGCAGCTCTACCCGCTGCACCACTGTGAGACCATAAGACACAGGAGTAGAATCAGACCCTTCGGCCCATCGAATCTACTCCCCCATTCAATGCCATTGAGTCACAGAGCATGGAAACAGGCCCTTCGGCCCATCTGTATGGTACACTCATTCAGTCAAAGCCCTGATGCCCTGCCCGCGATGGCCAACAATCTTCCCCCCCCCCCGCTCCTGCTCGAGCTGTGGGGATTATCGACACACTGTGTACGAAGGAACTGCAGGTGCTGGTTTACACCGAAGATAAGACACAAGATGCTGGAGTAACTCAGCGGGTCAGGCAGCATCTCTGCCATAGAAGGAATGGGTAGAGACACTGAGAGTCTGGGGAAAGCTCATATTTCACTTGGGCAGCTTACACCCCAGCGGTATGAACATCAGCCTCCAGTTACCCTGGCCTTCCCTCTCTCTCCATCCCTCCCCCCACCCTCCTTCACTGACCAGTCTGACTGTCCTCCTGATGAAATGTTATCTCTGTATACCTCGTTGTCACCTTCCCCTGGCTAACAATGATCTATTAGGCAATAGACAATAGGTGCAGGAGTAGGCCATTCGGCCCTTCGAGCCAGCACCGCCATTCAATGTGATCATGGCTGATCATCCCCAATCAGTACCCCATTCCTGCCTTCTCCCCATATCCCCTGACTCCGCTATTTTCAAGAGCCCTGTCTAGCTCTCTCTTGAAAGCATCCAGAGAACCGGCCTCCACCGCCCTCTGAGGCAGAGAATTCCACAGACTCACAACTCTCTGTGAAAAAAAGTGTTTCCTCGTCTCCGTTCTAAATGGCTTACCCCTTATTCTTAAACTGTGGCCCTTGGTTCTGGACTCCCCCAACATCGGGAACATGTTTCCTGCCTCTAGCGTGTCCAAACCCTTAATAATCTTATATGTTTCAATAAGATCCCCTCTCATCTAGATTCCAGAGTGTACAAGCCTCAGAGAGTCATAGAGTGATACAGCGTGGAAACAGGCCCTTCGGCCCATCTTGCCCACACCGGCCAACATGCCCCATCTACACTAATCCCACCTGCCTGCATTTGGCCCATACCCCTCCAAACCTGTCCTATCCATGCATCTGTCTAACTGTTTCTTAAATGTTGGGATAGTCCCTGCCTCAACTACCACCTCTGTCAGCTTGTTCCATATACCCACCACCCTTTATGTGAAAAAGTTACCTATTAAATCTGTCCCCCTTCACCTTGAACCTATGTCCTCTGGTCCTCGATTCCCTTACTCTGGTCAAGAGACTCCGTGCATCTACCCGATCTATTCCTCTCATGATTTTGTACACCTTTATAAGATCTCCCCTCATCCTCCTGCTCTCCAAGGAATAGAGACCCAGCCTGCTCAACCTCCCACTGTAGCTCACACCCTCTAGTCCTGGCAACATCCTGGTATATCTTCTCTGTACGCTTTCCAGCTTGACAACATCTACGTATTCCTTCAGCTTTGTCCCCTTTGATCTCCTGTTTTCACACCTTGCACTTCCATATCTCTAGTCTACCTCTCCCCTAACTCAGTCTGAAGAAGGGTCTCGACCCGAAACGTCACCTATCCATGTTCTCCACAGATGCTGCCTGACCCACTGAGTTATGGTGCATCAGCATCTATGGAGCTAAGGAAATAGGCAACGTTTCGGGCCGAAATCCTTCTGGAAATAGGCAACGTTTCGGGCCGAAACCCTTACGGGTTTTGGCCCGAAACGTTGCCTATTTCCTTAGCTCCATAGATGCTGCTGCACCCGCTGAGTTACTCCAGCACTCTGTGAAACGTCACCTATCCATGTTCTCCACAGATGCTGCCTGACCCGCTGAGTTACTCCAGCACTCTGTGAAACGTCACCTATCCATGTTCTCCACAGATGCTGCCTGACCCGCTGAGTTACTCCAGCACTCTGTGAAACGTCACCTATCCATGTTCTCCACAGATGCTGCCTGACCCGCTGAGTTACTCCAGCACTCTGTGTCTGTCCTCTATGGACGAGGGTCGCCGGCTCTTACCGCCTCTCTCAGGCACAGACGCTTGAGTTCGTCTAGCCGAAGCTTCAGCGTCTCCTCCAGGGCGTCCTGTCTAGACTTCAGCGCCGCCAACATGTCCTTCTTGGCAGACTGGGAGCTGTCTGACTCCTGGGAACCTGCGCCCACAACACACAAGAGTAGACGTTCGTTACTGCAAACATCCACAAGGCGCTGGTCACGCCACATTATAGACACATAGACAATAGGTGCAGGAGTAGGCCATTCAGCCCGTCGAACCAGCACCGCCATTCAATGTGATCACGGCTGATCATCCACAATCAGTACCCCGTTCCTGCCTTCTCCCCATATCCCTTGATTCCGTTAGCCCTAAGAGCTAAATCTTACTCTCTATTGAAAACTATTCATGCATTTATTTCATCAAGAACCAGAGGACGTGGGTTTAAAGTGAGGGGGGGAGGAGATTTAATAGGAACCTGAGGGGCAACAATTTTTTTCACACGATGGGCAGCTGTACAGGGCCCTAGTGAGACCACATTCGGCCCTTCGAGCCAGCACCGCCATTCTATGTGATCATGGCTGATTCAGGTACCCAGGTACAGCAGGCAGTGAAGAAAGCAAATGGCCACGTTGGCCTTCATAACGAGAGGAGTTGAGTATAGGAGCAACGAGGTCCTTCTGCAGCTGTACAGAGCCCTAGTGAGACCACACCTGGAGTATTGTGTGCAGTTTTGGTCCCCTAATATGAGGAAGGACATTCTTGCTGTTGAGGGAGTGCAGCGTAGGTTTACCAGGTTAATTCCCGGGATGGCGGGACTGTCATATGCTGAGAGAATGGAGCGAGTGGGCTTGTATACACTGGAATTTAGAAGGATGAGAGGATATCTTATAGAAACATATACAATTCTTAAAGGATTGGACAGGCTAGATGCAGGAAAAATGTTCCCGATGTCGGGGGAGTCCAGAACCAGGGAATTGGCCTCCACTGCCTTCTGTGGCCGAGAATCCCACAGATTCACAACTCTCTGGGTGAAAAAAGTTTTTCCTCATCTCAGTCCTAAATGGCCGACCCCTTATTCTTAAACTGTGACCCTTGATTCTGGACTCCCCAAAACTTCACCATCCCTTCCCCCCAGCGATGCTGCCTGTCCCGCTGAGTTACTCCAGCATTTTGTTCCTATCTTCGATTTAAACCAGCATCTGCAGTTCCTTCCGACACAAAGAGAGACTTAGAATTGGAATGTGAGACGCAGCATAAAATCATCGCTGATTCACAAAGAGGTTTCTCACCGAGTCAGCCTGGAAGGTTCTCAGAAAGTAAACCTCAAATTCACCATGAAATGAAAATGTTGGCTTCCAGCTCCGACAGCTGTGGAACTGGGCTCCACAAAGCTGCAAGTCCGGCCGACAGTTTAGTTTAGTTTTAGACGCGCAGCGCGGATACAGGCCCTTCGGCCCGTCGAGTCCATGCCGACTTTCATACGAAGAAAGACTGGATAGACTCGGCTTGTACTCGCTAGAATTTAGAAGATTGAGGGGGGGATCTTATAGAAACTTAGAAGATTCTTAAGGGGTTGGACAGGCTAGATGCAGGAAGATTGTTCCCGATGTTGGGGAAGTCCAGAACAAGGGGTCACACAGTTTAAGGATAAGGGGGGAAATCTTTTAGGACCGAGATGAGGAAAACATTTTTCACACAGAGTGGTGAATCTGTGGAATTCTCTGCCACAGAAGGTAGTTGAGGCCACAGTTCATTGGCTATATTTAAGAGGGAGTTAGATGTGGCCCTTGTGGCTAAAGGGATCAGGGGGTATGGAGAGAAGGCAGGTACGGGATACTGAGTTGGATGATCAGCCATGATCATATTGAATGACGGTGCAGGCTCGAAGGGCCGAATGGCCTACTACTGCACCTATTGTCTATGTTCTATGTTTCTATGACCACCCACATAATGCCAGCAGCACCCTACACACACTGGGGACAATTTACGCCTTTACCCAACGCGAGTCTCTGGCGCGCTAAAGCAGCAACTCTACCGCTGCGCCATCGTTACAACTTAGCAATGGCAGGTAGACAATAGACAATAGGTGCAGGAGGAGGCCATTCGGCCCTTCGAGCCAGCGCCGCCATTCAATGTGATCATGGCTGATTCAGGTACCCAGGTACAGCAGGCAGTGAAGAAAGCGAATGGCATGTTGGCCTTCATAACGAGAGGAGTCGAGTATAGGAGCAACGAGGTCCTTCTGCAGTTGTACAGGGCCCTGGTGAGACCACACCTGGAGTATTGTGTGCAGTTTTGGTCCCCTAATTTGAGGAAGGACATTCTTGCTGTTGAGGGAGTGCAGCGTAGGTTTACAAGGTTAATTCCCAGGATGGCGGGACTGTCATATGCTGAGTGAATAGAAACCTAGAAAATAGGTGCAGGAGGAGGCCATTTGGCCCTTCGAGCCAGCACCGCCATTCAATGTGATCATGGCTGATCATCCCCAATCAATTACCCGTGCCTGCCTTCTCCCCATATCCCCTGACTCCACTAGCCCCTAGAGCTCTATCTAACTCTCTCTTAAATCCATCCAGTGATTTGTCTTCCACTGCCCTCTGTGGCAGGGAATTCCACAAATGGAGTGGCTGGGCTTGTACACTTGGGAGTTTAGAAGGATGAGAGGGCATCTTATTGAAACATATAAGATTGATAAGGGTTTGGACACGCTAGAGGCAGGAAACATGTTCCCGATGTTGGGGGAGTCCAGAACCAGGGGCCACAGTTTAGGAATAAGGGGTCGGCCATTTAGAACGGAGACGAGGAAACACTTTTTCTCACAGAGTTGTGAGTCTGTGGAATTCTCTGCCAGAGGGCGGTGGAGGCCGGTTCTCTGGATACTTTCAAGAGAAAGCTAGATAGGGCTCTTAAAGATAGCGGAGTCAGGGGATATGGGGAGAAGGCAGGAACGGGGTACTGATTGGGGATGATCAGCCATGATCATATTGAATGGCGGTGCTGGCTCGAAGGGCCGAATGGCCTACTCCTGCACCTATTGTCTATTGATACCGTAAGCACTAAGAGCTAAATCTAACTCTCTCTTGAAAACATCCAGTGAATCGGCCTCCACTGCCTTCTGTGGCAGAGAATTCCACAGATTCACAACTCTCTGGGTGAAAACTCATGATATTGTCTGTGTATCGAACCCAAGTGTAACTGAGGCTGTGAGTGTGTGTGTGCGTGTATGCGCTTGCGCGCGCGTGTGAGTGTGTGTGTGCGTACGTACGTGTGTGTGAGTGTGTGTGTGTGAGTGTGTGTGTGTGTGTGTGTGTGTGTGTGTGTGCGCGTGTGTAGTGCGTGCGTGTAGTGCCGTGCGTGCGTACGTACGTAGTGAGTGTGTTGTGTGTATCTGGTGTGCTGTTGGCGCGTGCCGTGAGTGTTAGTGGAGTGGGCGTGTGTGTGTGCGTGCGATTACGTACGTGTGGTGTGAGTGTGTGCGTGTGTGTGTGTGAGTGTGTATGTGCGTGTGCGTGAGTGTGTGTGTGCGTGCGCGTGTGTGTGTGCGTGTGTGTGTGTGCGTGCGCAGTGTGTGTGTGTGTGAGTGTGTATGTGCGTGGTGCCGGTGAGTGTGTGTCAGTGCAACGTGCGCGTGATGGTGTGCGTTCGTGGTTGTGCGTGCGCAGTGTGTGTGTGTGTGTGTGTGTGTGTGCGCAGTGTGTGTGTGTGTGTGTGTGTGTGTGTGGTGTGTGTGGTGTTGTGTGTGTGTGTGTGTGGGTGTGTGTGTGTGTGTGTGTGTGTGTGTGTGTGTGTGTGTGAGTGTGTGTGTGTGTGTGCGTGTGCGTGTGCGTGTGCGTGTGCGTGTGTGTGTGGCTCTCCTATCTATGCTCTCCCTGTGTCCGGCACAGCTGAACACCATTGTACTGGGAGCCACAGCTGTAGAGGCAGCAACAAGGAGCCAGGCAGAGGAACAATTTGTTCAGCTCCCCCCCCCCCCCCCCCCCCCCCGCCCCTGCCCCCGCTCCTTTCTTGATCGTTATCAGCGCTCTTCAATGAACAGGATATTTCTGGAATGTTCCTTAGAGTTCTGTAACAATGGCCTGGCACCGTTACTCTCTCCCCCCCCCTCCCCCTCGCCACTGAAAAACAAACATGTTTACTACGTGTCCCAAGGACTCCGACAACTTTGTTACTGAGAGTCGGCGAGGCTGCAAGTTTCGTTTAGTGTCTGATGAAGGGTCTTGACCCGAAACATCACCCATTCCTTCCCTCCAGAGATGCTGCCTGTCCCGCTGAGTTACACCGGCTTTCTGTGTCCATCTTCAGTTTAGTTTAGTATTATGTGTGTGCGTGCGTTAGTGCGTGCGTACCTGTGTGCGTGGGTGTGTGAGCGAGCGTTAGTGCGTGCGTACCTGTGCGTGTGTGCGGGCGTGTGTGTGCGGGCGTGTGTGTGCGGGCGTGTGTGTGCGTGCGTGTGTGTGCGGGCGTGTGTGTGCGTGCGTGTGTGTGCGTGCGTACCTGTGTGCGGGCGTGTGTGCGCGTGCGTTAGTGCGTGCGTACCTGTGTGCGTGGGTGTGTGAGCGAGCGTTAGTGCGTGCGTACCTGTGCGTGTGTGCGGGCGTGTGTGTGCGTGCGTACCTGTGTGCGGGCGTGTGTGTGCGTGCGTTAGTGCGTGCGTACCTGTGTGCGTGTGCGTGCGTACCTGTGTGCGGGCGTGTGTGTGCGTGCGTTAGTGCGTACGTACCTGTGTGCGTGTGCGTGCGTACCTGTGTGCGGGCGTGTGTGTGCGTGCGTTAGTGCGTACGTACCTGTGCGGGTGTGTGTGTGCGTGCGTACCTGTGTGCGTCGGTGTGTGTGCGTGCGTTAGTGCGTGCGTACCTGTGTGCGTGCGTTAGTGCGTGCGTACCTGTGCGGGTGTGTGTGTGCGTGCGTACCTGTGTGCGTCGGTGTGTGTGCGTGCGTTAGTGCGTGCGTACCTGTGTGTGTGTGCGTGCGTACCTGCGTACCTGTGCGTGTGTGCGTGGGTGTGTGTGCGTGCGTACCTGTGTGCGTGCACGTGCGTGCGCTGGTGGCGGTGAGAGCGGGGCCTTTACCTGATGACAAGAGGCTGCCGCTGCTTCCACTGATGATCTTCCCTTTACTCCCCAGGTTGGCCAACTTGGACGTCTTCAAGGTGCCCGTCTCCGTCAGGTCGATGGCGATCTCACTCAGGCTCCTCGCTGCGTGGATCTTCGACTGAAACACACATCAGAGGCAAGACTCAAGAGTGTTTTATTCTTGCACATGTCCCGGCGTCTGCAGTTCCGTGATTCCACAGGTCCCACAGATAATGGATGCCGACCAGCTGGTAGAGTCACTGTCCAATCCACCGCCTTGGTCAAAGTGGGACCTCTGACCTCGACTTTAGTTTAGACATACAATAGACAACAGGTGCAGGAGTAGGCCATTTGGCCCTTTGAGCCAGCACCGCCATTCAATGTGATCATGGCTGATCATCCACAATCAGTACCCCGTTCCTGCCTTCTCCCCATATCCCCTGACTCCGCTATCTTTAAGAGCCCTATCTAGCTCTCTCTTGCAGCGCAGAAACAGGCCCTTCGGCCCATCTTGCCCACATCGGCCAACATGTCCCATCTACACTAGTCCCACCTGCCAGCGCTTGGTCCATATCCCTCCAAACCTGTCCTGTCCAAGTACCTGTCTAACTGTTTCTTAAACGATGGGAAAGTCCCAGCCCCAACTACCTCCTCCAGCAGCTCGTTCCATGCACCCACCCCCCTCTGTGTGAAAGAGTTACCCCTAGGAATCCAATGTTTTCCCCTTCACCTTGATCCTATGTCCTCTGGTCCTCGATTCCCCTACTCTGGGCAAGAGACTCTGTGCGTCTACCCGATCTATTCCTCTCATGATTTTGTACACCTCTATAAGATCATCCCTCATCCTCCTGCGCTCCATGGAATAGAGACCCAGCCTACTCAACCTCTCCCTATAGCTCACACCCTCTAGTCCTGGCAACATCCTCGTAAATCTTTTCTGAACCCTTTCAAGCTTGACAATATTTTTCCTATAACATGGTGCCCAGAACTGAACACAATATTCTAAATGCTGTCTCACCGATGTCTTATACAACTGCAACATGACCTCCCAACTTCTGTACTCAATACTCTGACTGATAAAGGCCAAAGTGCCAAAAGCCTTTTTGACCACCTTATCTACCTGTGACTTGACCTTCAAGGAACCATGCACCTGTACTCCTAGAACCCTCTGCTCTACAACACTACCCAGAGGCCGACCATTCACTGTGTAGGCCCTGCCCTTGTTAGACTTTACAAAATGACACACCTCACATCTCTCTGTATTCAATTTCATCAACCATTCCTCTGCCCACCTGGCCAATCGATCCAGATCCTGCTGCAATCGTTCACAACCATCTTCACTATCTGCAAAACCACTCACTTTTGTATCATCAGCAAACTTGCTAATCTTGCCCTGTATGTTCTCATCCAAATCATTGATGTAGATGACAAACAGTAATGGGCCCAGCACCGAACCCTGAGGCACACCACTAGTCACAGGCCTCCAGTCTGAGAAGCAACCTTCCACCATCACCCTCTGCTTCCTTCCATGGAGCAAATTTGCTATCCATTCAGCTATCTCTCCTCGGATCCCTTGTGATCTAACCTTCCAGAGCAACCTACCATGATGAACCTCGTCAAATGCCTTACCGAAATCCATGTACACAAAAACAGCTTTGCCCTCATCGACCTTTTTGGTCACGTCTTCAAAAAAGAACCAGATTTGTGAGACATGACCTCCCACGTACAAAACCATGCTGACTATCCCTAATCAGCCCTTGCCCATCCAAATGTCTGTATAACCTATCCCTCAGAATACTCTCTAGTGGAAGGGAGGTTGGTTTGTGTGATGGTCTGGGCTGAGTCCACAATTCGCTGCAATTTCCTGTGGTCTTGGACGGAGCGGTTCCCAAACCGTGGTGTGATGCGCCGCGATAAAACGCTCTCCACGCGCACGTGTAGACGTTGGTGAGATGGCCGTCAGTGTAAAGCAACATCTGCAGTTGCTTCCTACACGTCAATATTCATACCGCTTCATTGGCCCTTACCTTGCTCTGCTTCCTGTCAAGATAGAACTGGTGCTGGCTAATGGCCATGGCCCAGATGGATTTAATCAGAGCAGTGCTGGCGTACCATGTATGCACTGCGATTCCACTGTGACCAAAGGTTCTCCTGGTTACAGAGGCCCTGGGAATGTAAATAGAGAGCTGCGTTAATACTTGCTGTGTGTGTGTGTGTGTGTGTAGGGTTACAGTCCTGCTCCAGCCCCCGCCCAGTGCCGCAGCAGACAGCTCCTCGCCACCAAACACCACCACACTTGTTCAACAAATCCCACCTCGAAATTAACCCACAGACTTCACCAGAGAACAAAAAACAAGCTGTCCACAGTCTGGGACAGTGGGTAGAGCTGCTGCCTCACAGCGCCAGAGACCCGGGTTCAATCCCGAGCATGGGCGCTGTCGGTACGGAGTTTGCACGTTCTCCCCGTGACCTGCGTGGGTTTTCTCCGCACACTAACACTATCCTACACACACTATATTTACACCAAACCAATTAACCTACAAACCTGCACGTCTTTGGAGTGTGGGAGGAAACCGGAGCGCCCGGAGAAAACCCACGCAGGTCACAGGGGAGAACGTGCAAACTCGTGTTGCTAGCTGACCCGCTGAGTTACTCCAGCAACCTGTGCCGGCTGTAATCGGTGTTGTTCTGCCCCATCCCCGGCTACACCGCGTCCCCATCAGACCGAGCGTCACCGCGCAGCACCGTTACCTGCGGGGATCATGAACTTCCACCGAAAACTTCTTCTCCCTGAAGTACAGGTTCTCCAGTTGTCGCCATTGGAAAATCTGTAGAGACACAAGCATCACACGTGTTCCTGACACCAACATCTTATAACTGGACGCACACGCACACACACACGCACACACACACGCGCACACACGCGCACACACGCACGCACACACACGTGCACACACGCACGCACGCACACACGCACGCACGCACACCCACACACACACGCGCACACACACGCGCACGCACACGCACACACGCACGCACACACACGCACGCACGCACGCGCACACACACACACACGCACACACGCACACACACGTACGCACGCACGCGCACACACACGCGCACGCACACGTACGCACGCACACACACACGCACTCACAAACGTACGCACGCACGCGCACACACACACACACACGCACACACGCACGCACACACACGCACGCACACACACACGCACGCACACACACGTACGCACGCACACACACGCACGCACACACGTACGCACACACACGCGCGCACGCACACACACGCGCACACATGCACACACTCACTCACTCACACACGACCACTCGCTCATGCAGGCATGCACGCACACACTCTCACACACACACACACTTTCTCATTCACATAAAAATGCAAACTCAAACACACACCTCGTTAAAACCCTGTGTTCACTGACTGTCGAGGCCCCTCTCTCTCTCTCTCCCTGTAACTCTCTCTGTGTAACTCTCTCTGTAAATCTCTCCCTCTCTCTCTCTAACCCCCTATCTATCTCTCCACCCCTCTCTCTCTCTCTCTCTCTCCCTCTGTAACTCTCTCTCTCTCTCTCTCCACCTCTCTCTCTCCCTCTCTCTCCCTCTCTCCACCTCTCTCTCTCTCTCTCTCCGCCTGGACAGAGCCGCTCTCTAACAGTTCCAGGGTGTGTTGTCGTGAAGAGAAGCGTTACATTCCCGCAGCGTTCCTGCCCCCCCACAGCCCGGCCAGCACCTTCCACTACTCCGCCTGTTGTCTCAGGTTTCCACACAATCCCCGTGGATGGGCAGAGTGTCCCCCCGCTGAAGCTGCCGCTGCCGCCGATCCTGACTCACTAAACACAACCATGTGTGGCCCAGCCTGCGGGCCAGCGAGAGGAACCTCTCCTCCAGATCGGAAGCTGCTTGCTCGCACATTCCCCGCGGGATTACCCACTTCCTGGCTGCTCTTGCAGGGAATGTTGTGGGAAGGAACTGCAGATGCCGGCTTCAACCGGAGACAGGCACAAAATGCTGGAGTAACTCAGCAGGCTCAGACGGGACAGGCAGCATCTCTGGAGAGAAGGAATGGGTGACGTTTCAGGTCAAAACATCCGAAGAAGGGCTTCAGACCCGAAACGTCACCCAATCCTTCTCTCCAGAGATGCTGCCTGTCCCGCTGAGTTACTCCAGCCTTTTGTGTCTATTTTCCCTTTATCCTGTATCTATACACTGTGGACGGCTCGATTGTAATCATATATTGTCTTTCTGCTGACTGGTTAGCGCGCAACAAAAGCTTTTCACTGTACCTCGGTACACAGAAACAGAGAAAACATGCCAGCACAACCATTCAATATGATCATGGCTGATCATCCAAAATCAGTGCCCCGTTCCTGCTTTCTCCCCATATCCCTTGATCTCTAGAACAAATGAATGGAGGATATGCAGAAAAGTATCAATGATAAAGGAAACAGGACTCTCCAAGTTACTGGCATGCTTGGCCTGGCTGTGTGACCCGCTGAGTAACTCCACATTTTGTGTCAGCCTTCTAGAACGGTGCCCTGTGTGATGGACTGGGCTACATCTTCAATGTTGGCCAGTCTTCTCTTCTCTTATCAGCTTTCTCCCCTCTCTCAACAATTGGTCTGAAGAAGGGACCCGACCCGAAACGTCACCTATCCATGTTCTCCACAGATGCTGCCTGACCCGCTGAGTTACTCCAGCACTCTGTGAAACGTCACCTATCCATGTTCTCCACAGATGCTGCCTGACCCGCTGAGTTACTCCAGCACTCTGTGAAACGTCACCTATCCATGTTCTCCACAGATGCTGCCTGACCCGCTGAGTTATGGTGCAGCAGCATCTATGGAGCGAAGGAAATAGGCAACGTTTCGGGCCGAAACCCTTCTGGAAATAGGCAACGTTTCGGGCCGAAACCCGGAAGGGTTTCGACCCGAAACCTTGCCTATTTCCTTAGCTCCATAGATGCTGCCTGACCCGCTGAGTTACTCCAGCACTCTGTGAAACGTCACCTATCCATGTTCTCCACAGATGCTGCCTGACCCGCTGAGTTACTCCAGCACTCTGTGAAACGTCACCTATCCATGTTCTCCACAGATGCTGCCTGACCCGCTGAGTTACTCCAGCACTCTGTGAAACGTCACCTATCCATGTTCTCCACAGATGCTGCCTGACCCGCTGAGTTACTCCAGCACTCTGTCTGGAGATCTAAGGAGATCGTGGATAGATGACGTTTCTTCTTGAGACTGAGGCAAGAGGTACAGAAGTGTGAAAACCAACGCACACCTCCAGATTCAGGGACTGTTTCTTCCCGGCTGTTATCAGGCAACTGAACCATCCTACCACAACCAGAGAGCGGTCCTGAACTACTATCTATGGTAGTATCGTTGGTGACCCTCGGACGGTCTTTAATACTGGACTTCATCTTGCTTTAAACATTATTCCCTTTATCCTGCATCAGTTAAAGTTCTGGTTCAGGATGACTTTCCCTGTGATCCCGGGCAGAGTCTCTCTCTCACTGTTGCTATGGATACACGTGTTTACCGACATCTGCCGGTTGCCATGTATGTTCTGGGGAAGGCGAGACTGGCCGTGACATCATCATACGTGATGTGGAACACATGTTGCGGGCAATTGAAGCCGTGATCTTGATTTAAGGGCTGGGGCCGGAAGTTGCAGAGCACAGAGTCGAGGTCTGGATTGTGTTAGCTCGAGCTGCTCAGCTCACAAAGTCGCCGGCCACTGTGGGAATCACTGTAGTGTTCCCGCCATCCCCACAGCCCCACAGACCGAAATGCCCCAACTAATCGCAGCCCAGACCATCAGTTTCAGTGTCAGGGAAAAATAGGTGCAGGAGGAGGCCATTCGGCCCTTCGAGTCAATTCAATGTGATCATGGCTGATCATCCAGAATCAGTCCCCCCGTTCCTGCCTTCTCCCCACATCTTGACGAGAAGGGTCTCGACCCGAAACGTCACCCATTCCTTCTCTCCAGAGATGCTGCCTGTCCCGCTGAGTTGCTCCAGCATTTTGTGTCTATCTTTTCCCCATATCGAATCTGTTAGCCCCAAGAGCTAAATCTAACTCTCTCTTGAAAACATCCAGTGAATCGGCCTCCACTGCCTACTGTGGCAGAGAATTCCACAGATTCACAACTCTCTGGGTGAAAACGTTTTTCCTCATCTCAGTCCTAAATGGCCGATCCCTTATTCTTAAACTGTGTGACCCCTGGTTCTGGACTCCCCCAACATGGGGAACAGTTATCAGTCTAGTTTATTGTCACGTGTACCGAGGTACAGTGAAAAGCTTTTGTTGCGTGCTAACCAGTCAGCGGAAAGGCAATACATGATTACAATCGAGCCGTCCACAGTGTACAGATACAGGATAAAGGGAATAACGTTTAGTGCAAGGTAAAGCCAGTAAAGTCCGATCAAGGATAGTTTGAGGGTCACCAATGAGGTAGATAGTAGTTCAGGACCGCTCTCTGGTTGTGGTAGGATGGTTCAGTTGCCTGATAACAGCCGGGAAGAAACTGTCTTGGTGTATGTGCAAGTTGTCCCAAGTGTGTGTAGGATAGTGTTAAGGGCCTGTCACACTTGGCGATTTTTCAGCGACTGCCTCTATACCGGAATGACGTATCAGGTCAACGAACAATACGTGCGGCGTGATGATGTATTCACACGCGGCGTTTTTACAAGTGTTGCGACATTTTTGTTGTTTTGAAATGTTCAAAATCTTTCGGCGAAAAAACACCGACGCCGAATAATTCGCCAAGTGGGACAGGCCCTTGCGGGAGTGTGCGGGGATCGCTGGCCGGCACGGCGCGGGCTCGGTGGGGTCAAAGGGCCTGTTTCCACGCTGTATCTCTAAACTAAACTAGTCTGGGAAGGGGGTATACTGAGTGTCCCAGTTGTCGAGTTGCTGCTTGACACTGCGCTGCAGTCTGCATATCACACCCTCTTCATGAGAGAGTCCCGCAACTCCCTGTGTCTATCGTCTACAAACCTAAACGATAATGATAGAGTTAACAAGGCCCCCAACTAACAGGCAGTTTGCAACAAAGATAGATACAGAATGCTGGAGTAACTCAGCGGGACAGGCAGCATCTCTGAAGAGAAGGAATGGGTGACGTTTTGGGTTGAGTCTGAAGAAGGGTCTCGGCCCGAAACGTCACCCATGCCTTCTCTCCACAGACGCTGCCTGTCCCGCTGAGTTCCTCCAGCACTTTGTGTCTGTCTTCGATTTAAACCAGCGTCTGCAGTTCTATCCGACACAGGCAGTTTACAACGTTGGCCCAGCTCGGCCTCAAGGGACACGTTGTGGAAATCGTTCAAGTTCCCAGGCTTTATCCGTGACGTTTCACCCCTCCCCCTCCCCCTCCCCCTTCCCCTCCCCCAGCGTTGGAGAAATGTATTTACTGCTTTAATTTACTAAATCAAATATATTTTATTGTTCCCGCTCGCGGGAGAGTCCAGGACCAGAGATGACAGAATGAAAGATGTACCTTTAGTTTACAGATACAGACAATAGACAATAGGTGCAGGTGTAGGCCATTCGGCCCTTCGAGCCAGCACCGCCATTCAATGTGATCATGGCTGATCATCCCCAATCAGTACCCCGTTCCTGCCTTCTCCCCATATCCCCTGACTCCGCTATCTTTAAGAGCCCTGTCTAACTCTCTCTTGAAAGTATCCAGAGAACTGGCCTCCACCGCCCTCTGAGGCAGAGAATTCCACAGACTCACCACTCTCCGTGAGAAAGAGTGTTTCCTCATTCTAATGGCTGACCACTTATTCTTAAATATACAGCGCGGAAACTGACCCTTCGGACCACCCAGTCCACGCCGACCAGGTGGTGGGTGTGTGGAACGAGCTGCCGGAGGAGGTAGTTGAGGCTGGGACTATCACAACGTTCAGGAAGGAACTAGACAGGTACATGGATAGGACAGGTTTGGAGGGATATGGGCCAAACGCAGGCAGGTGGGACTAGTGTAGCTGGGGCATGTTGGGCAGACGAACATTGTCCTACACATCTGGGATAGTTTGCAGGTGTTCCGAGCCAATTAACCTACAAACCCGCACGTCTTTGGAGTGTGGGAGGAAACCGGAGCGCCTAGGCGCTCCGGTTTCCTCCCACACTCCAAAGACGTGCGGGTTTGTAGATTAATTAGCTTCAGTAAAATTAGAAACTGTGCGAGAGATAGTGCTAGCGGGGTGATGGCTGGTCGGCACGGACTGGGTGGGCCGAAGGGCCTGTTTCCTCGCTGTATCTCTAAAGTCTGCAGGGGCAAGTCGACCTTGCAGCCGTGATACTTGGTGCTATCCCGGCCCCAGCTGGGTGGGTGACTCGACGCGGGAGGGCACGTCCGTGAACATCCCCTCTGCTAAATAATGCAAAGTGTCTGAGCAGATGACGGGGCGAATGATTGGGCAACAATTTCCCGGCAGATGTGCAGATGTGCAACCACTGCATCGCGCAGGATGGAATCACCTCCAGCGACGGACGATGGACAAAATAATCACCGGCGTGCTTCCTGCCCACACTGAAGGAAGCAGATTACACACGCGTGTCTATTTTTAAACACTTTAGTTTAGTTTAGAGATACAGCGCGGAAACAGGCCCTTCGGCCCACCGAGTCCGTGCCGACCAGCGATCCCTGCACACTAACGCTATCCTACACACACTAGGGACAATTTTACATTTTACACCAAGCCAATTAATGTTCAAACCCATCACGTCTTTGGAGTGTGGGAGGAAAGCCTGAGCACCCGGAGAAAACCCTCGAGGGTCAATAGACAAAAGGTGCAGGAGTAGAGGCCATTCGGCCCTTCGAGCCAGCACCGCCATTCAATGTGATCATGGCTGATCATCCCCAATCAGTACCCCGTTCCTACCTTCTCCCTTGACTCCGCTATCTCTAAGAGCCATATTTAGCCCTCTATTGAAAGCATCCAGAGAACCGGCCTCCACCGCCCTCTGAGGCAGAGAATTCCACAGACAGGGGGAGAACGTGCAAACTCCGTACAGACAGCACCCGTAGTCAGGATGGAACCCGGGTCTCCGGCGCCGTGAGGCAGCAGCTCTACCCGCTGCATCGCCCAAGTTTCAATGAGGCCCCCCCCTCCATCCCATTAAACTCCAGTTCTGTTCAGTGCAGTTTAGTTTATTGCCACGTGTAGCGAGGTACAGTGAAAAGCTTTTGTTGCGTGCTGTCCGGTCAAGCGTACCTTCTGCCTTCCTCAACGGTCAATCTACCGGTGAGGCCAAACAATAGGTGCGGGAGTAGGCCATTCGGCCCTTCGAGCCAGCACCGCCATTCAATGTGACCATGGCTGATCATCCACAATCAGTACCCTGTTCCTGCCTTCTCCCCATATCCCCCGACTCCGCTATCTTTAAGCCATCTGTCGTAGAGTGAATAACAGGATGGACACATACATTTATATCAGATGCAGAGTGCTCGATGCCGTTGGGGGCCTTACCTTCCTGGGCTTCACCTTGTCATGGTAGTCATACTGGAATATCCCCTTGTAACTCAGTCCCAGCCACCAGGGAATGCCCTGCTTGTCCTGTCGGGAGAAAACATAACAGCTCAGCATTCCCCAGTTCACGATTCCTCACAGAAACCAAACCCTTAATGTTTTATGTGTCATTCCTAACTGTCACTGTATGTCACGTTGTCACTTGCGGGCGGAGCACCAAGGCAAATTCCTTGTATGTGAATAATTGGCCAATAAACTTATTCATCATCATCTTCATCATTGTTTTAAATAAACAATAATAATTTATTCACCTATTTACAATATTATGTACAATAATAAATTATTCAACACAATAGACAATAGGTGCAGGAATAGGCCATTCGGCCCTTCAAGCCAGCATCGCCATTCAATGTGACCATGTCTGATCATCCCCAATCAGTACCCCGTTCCTGCCTTCTCCCCATATCCCCTGACTCCGCTATCTTTAAGAGCCCTATCTAGTCAATGAGGAACCCGCTCATCCTTCTAAACTCCAGCGAGTACAGGCCCAGTGCAGACAAATGCTCAATGGATTCAAACACTTCAAATGGATAGGACAGATTTAGAGGGATCTGGGCCAAACGCAGGCCACTGGAACTAGCTTGGATGGGGCAGCTTGGTGGGATAGACAAGATGGGCCGAAGGGTCTGTTTGTCAGCTGTGTAATGTTGATGGTAACTAGGAAAGTATGGTTGTAAAAAATAGCATGAAGATAATATGGGCATCACGGTGGTGTAGCGGGTAGAGTTGCTGCCTTACAGGGCTTCCAGCGCCGGAGACCCAGGTTCGATCCCGACTACGGGCGCTGTCTGGGGCGCTGTCTGTACGGAGTTTGTACGTTCTCTCCGTGACCTGCGTGGGTTTTCTCCGAGATCTTCGGTTTCCTCCCACACTCCAAAGACGTGTGTAGGTTTAATTGGCTTGGTGTAAATGTACAAAATGGCTCTAGTGTGTGTGGGATAGTGTTAGTTTAGATATTTTTTAAGATTAGATGAGAGATACAGCGCAGAAACAGGCCCTTCGGCCCACCGGGTCCGTGCTGACCAGCGATCCCACTAACTCTAACACTATCCTACACTAGTGTGCGGGGGAGATCGCTGGTCGGCGCGGACTCGGTGGGCTGAAGGGCCTGTTTCCACGCTGTATCTCAAAGCTAATATATGTAAAATGAGTTCAGTTGCACCTCCTCCAACCTCATCTCCTGTATCCGCTGTTCCAGGTGTGAAAAATGAATCGCAAAGCTTCAAAGACAGCAAGGGATAAGGACGGGCTGAATGCTGAACAACTTAAAGTCCTCTTCAAGTGTTATAGTAATTGCGTGCTTTACAGAAGGTTGAAACTGAGCCTGTGGATCTCGGAGAAGACCCACAAAAACGAAGATCTCGGAGAAAACTCACGCAGGTCACAGGGAGAACGTACAAACTCCGTACAGACAGCACCTGCAGTCTATTGCAGGGAGACAAAAATGCTGGAGAAACTCAGCGGGTGAGGCAGCATCTATGGAGCGAAGGAATAGGTGACGTTTCGGGTCGAGACCCTTCTTCAGACTTCTGCGGGGGTGGGGAAGGAGAAAGGAAGAGGCGGAGACAGTGGGCTGTGGGGAGCTGGGAAGGGGAGGGGAAGAATCTATTGCAGTCAGATTCTGTTCTCTTTTGACAAACGACAAATGGCGATCGTAAAACAATAAAATAAGATGGAAAGGGTAACAGGACATTCGCTTATCTGTAATGGTGTGGAATTGGGCTGTGTTTAATCTGCTGTGTCTTTCCCGAGGTGCCAGATGTAAATTTGTTACAAGACCATTTGGAAGAAAGGAAAAGTGCAAATTTGAGGAAGGACATTCTTGCTATTGAGGGAGTGCAGCGTAGGTTCACCAGGTTAATTCCCGAGATGGCTGGACTGTCATGTGCTGAGAGAATGGAGTGGCTGGGCTTGTACACTCTGGAGTTTAGGAGCATGAGAGGGGATCTTATTGAAACATATAAGATTATTAAGGGTTTGGACACGCTAGAGGCAGGAAACATGTTCCCGATGTTGGGGGAGTCCAGAACCAGGGGCCACAGTTTAAGAATAAGGGGTAAGCCATTTAGAACGGAGATGAGGAAACACTTTTTCACACAGAGAGTGGTGAGTCTGTGGCATTCTCTGCCTCAGAGGGTGGTGGATACTTTCAAGAGAGAGCTAGATAGGGCTTTTAAAAATAGCGGAGTCAGGGATATGGGGAGAAGGCAGGAACGGGGTACTGATTGGGGATGATCAGCCATGATCACATTGAATGGCGGTGCTGGCTCGAAGGGCCGAATGGCCTGCTCCTGCACCTATTGTCTATAAAGTGCCTTCTGCAATACACAAAACATCAAAGCGTAGGTCTGTACATGAGGCGCAGATGAATCTTTGTGTCGCGAGCGATCTCCGAGATCAAGGGTTCCCAACTTTAGGTAAATTTACCCCCAATTTCCAGAAAGTTACGGGTAAATTTGTTGATTCTGGTTTTAGACAATAGGTGCAGGAGTAGGCCATTCGGCCCTTCGACCCGAAACATCACCCATTCCTTCTCTCCAGAGATGCTGCCTGTCCCGCTGAGTTACTCCAGCATTTTGTGCCTGTCTCATAGAGTGACGGAGTGGGAACACTCCATCGACCCAACTTGCCCACACCGGCCAACATGTCCCATCTACACTAGTCCCACCTGCCTGCGTTTGGCCCGTATCCCTCCACACCCGTCCTATCCACGTACCTGTCCGACTTCAATGACAAATAGCGTACCTTTACTGCGTAGTAGTGGACTCCATAAGTGGGAAGAGATTCAGCGATGCTCATGTAACTAGGAGAAAGCAGAGAAGCACAATTGGAAGACAAGCTGCGATATCCCTCCCCTCCTCAGTGCTATCTCAATGAAACATCGAAACATTGAACCCTCTAATCTACTTGAAGAATGCAGCAATGAAGGAGGAAAGCAAGCGACAAAAAGTAACACAAGTTAGCAACGTCCTACAAAAATAAAGACACATCTAAGAATGTTATCCAGGAACACGGAGAGCGATCGAGATGGCTCTCCCGTTTAACATGAACGGGTGGAGCGATAACTCTGCCCGTTACAGTCGCGATGTTATCAAGCAAGGATTTAGGTCACATTACCCCTTCTGGCGGCCGAACAAGACACGAGAGAGGGTGTGAGCTATAGGCTTCTCAGACGGGGGAGTCGGGGGAGAGGGGAACGAGAGATTTAGACGGCGATGTCGAGAGATATGGAACGAATGAATGAAAGATATTGAAAAAAGTAACGATGAGAAAGGAGACCGGCCGTTGTTGGGATCAAGGAGAATTTGGGAGAAGTTAACAACAAAGCAGAGAGGTAAAATATATGTTTAAGAAGGAACTGCAGATGCTGGAAAATCGAAGGTAGACAAAAGTGCTGGAGAAACTCAGCGGGTGCAGCAGCATCTATGGAGCGAAGGAAATAGGCAACGTTTCGGGCCGAAACCCGGAAGGGTTTCGGCCCGAAACGTTGCCTATTTCCAGAAGGGTTTCGGCACGAAACGTTTTGCCTATTTCACAGAAGGTTTCGGCCCGCAACGTTGCCCTATTTCCAGAAGGGTTTCGGACCGAAACGTTGCCTATTCCAGAAGGGTTTCGGCACCCCGCCACCCCAACGTTGCTATTCAGCAGGGTTTCGAGCCCGAACGTTTCCTATTTCAGAAGGATTTCAAGCCCGAAACGTTGCCTATTTCCTTCTCTCTTAGAGCTGCTGCACCCGCGACCGAGAGACCCTCACAACCTTCCCCCCTCCCACTCTCACACCTCCCATAACGTTGCCTATTTCCAGCGAGGGTTTTTTCGGCCCGAAACGTTGCCTATTTTCTTCTCTCCAGAGATGCCTGCCTGACCCGCTTGAGTTACTCCAGCATTCTGTGTCTACCTAGTTGATTGGAAGAAGGGGTTCGGCCCGAAACGTTGCCTATTTCCAGAAGGGTTTTCGGCCCGAACGTTGCCTATTTCGTTCGCTCCATAGATGCTGCTGCACCCGCTGAGTTTCTCCAGCACTTTTGTGTAGCTCGTGATTGGATATGTTGGTCGGCACGGACTCGGTGGGCCGAAGGGACTATTTCCGCGCTGTATGTACTGTGGGTTGCGGTGAAAATGAGTAACTGATGATGAAACTAACCAGGACAACAGTGAAACTAGTACGTTGTCTAGGGGGGGGGGGGGGGGGGGGGTGGTTGGAAAGAGAGGAGAAAGCAAGGGTTACTTGAAGTTAGCGATATCAATATTCATATCGCTGGGGTGTAAGCTGCCCAAACCCAAGAGATCTGATGCTTGGCAGATTATTGATCAGTACGGGTGTCAGGGGTTACGGGGAGAAGGGATTGAGAGGGAGAGATAGATCAGCCATGATTGAATGGCGGAGTAGACTTGATGGGCCGAATGGCCTAATTCTGCTCCTATCACATGACCATATGAGGTTGATGACAGTAATATCTGGCATTTCCCTTGGCAGTGGGTGCATCGTGCAGGCAGTGTTGGACTTACTTCACAATGGCTTGACCTCGTGATTGACCAGTCACCTTCTTGTAATATTCAATCACTCGGTCCTCACTGAAAGCCAACAAATATGTTGCATTAATAACAATTCTAACACACTGACAAAATATAAAACGTAGACAGTCCAGCACAGGAACAGGCCCTTCGGCCCACAATGTCCGTGCCGTACATGACGCCAAGTTAAACTAAACCCCTCTGCCTGCTCGTGATCCGTATCCCTCCATTCCCTGCATATCCACGTGTCTGTCTAAAAGCCTCTTAAACACCACTATCGTGTCTGCCTCCACCCCCACACCTGGCAGCGCGTTCCAGGCACCCACCCACCCTCTGTGTGAGGAGATTAGTTTAACCTGGCACCACACACAGCTAGTGTTCAAGAAGGAACTGCAGATGCTGGAAGATCGAAGGTACACAAAACTCCCGGTGGCTCAGCACTTGGACTCCCCCTCCCATTCCCAATCCGACCTCTCTGTCTTGGGTCTCCTCCATTGCCAGAGTGAGCAACACCGGAAATTGGAGGAACATCACCTCGTATTCCGCCTGGGCTGCTTGCGTCCGGATGGCATGAACGTTGAATTCTCCCAATTTTGCTAGCCCTTGCTGTCTCCTCCCCTTCCTTAACCCTCGAGCTGTCTCCTCCCATCCCCCCCGCCCTCGGGCTCCTCCTCCTCCCTTTTTCCCTCCTTCTCCCCCCCCCACCCCCCATCAGTCTGAAGAAGGATTACGGCCCGAAACGTTGCCTATTTCCTTCGCTCCATAGATGCTGCTGCACCCGCTGAGTTTCTCCAGCACTTTTGTGTTCCCCACACATCTATCTATCTATATAGTAAAAGTCTCATCTTGTATGTATGTGTGTGTGTGTGTGTGTGTGTGAGTGTGTGTGTGTGTGTTGGTGTGTGTGAGTGTGTGTGTGTGAGTGTGTGTGTGTGTGTGTGTGTGTATGTGTGTGTGTGTGTGTGTGTGTGTTGTGGTATGTGTTAGTGTGTGTGTGTAGTGTGTGGACGTTGTTGTGTGGGTGTAGTGTGTGTGTGTGGTGTGTGTGTGTGTAGTGTGTGTTGTATGTGTGTGTGTAGTGTGTGTAGTGTGTTGTGCTGTGTGTGTGTGTGTGTGTGTGTTGTGTTGTGTGTGTGTGTGTGTGTGATGTGTGTGTGTGGAGTGTGTGTATGTGTTGTGTTGTGTGTGTGTGTGTTGTGTGATGTATGTGTGTATATGTGTGTGTGTATGTGTGTGGTGTGTGTGTGTGTGTGTGTGTGTGTGGTGTGTTGTGTGCATGTGTGTGTGTGTGTGTGGTGTGCGTGTGTGTGTGGAGTGTGTGTGTGTGTGTGTGTGTGTGTGTATGTGTGTGTATGTGTATGTGTGGTGTGTGTGTGTGTGTGTGTGTGTGTGTGTGTGTGTGTGTGTGTGTGTGTGTGCGTGTGTGCGTGTGTGTCTGTGTGTGTGTGTGTGTGTGTGTGTGTGCGTGTGTGTATGTTTTGTTTCTTCCTCAAAACGCTACGCGCTAACGCTGAAAATTTTACATATTCTAACTCACATTTTTCTCTTCCACGCCGTAATCAGGCTCCCTTCAGAATTCATGCAATATTTCACGTTATTGATGATTAAAGCTTTAAAAAAGCTAAATTCAACATCATTTTCGCTGTTAAAATCCTTCCTGCCAGCTTCCAACACACTTTGGTACAAAGTTGCACGGCAGGAACACTCTGAACTTTTCACCTCAATGGGATATCACAGCAAGTGCTTCAACACGAGGGAGAAGGCCGATTGGTATTGCAATTGGAACTGCTGTGGCAGGCAGGGGAAGTGCAATTGGAATTTTTTTTAAAGTCCATGGCAGAGGGAGGCAGGTGAATGGTGCAATATTGCATTGGGGAACGGGTTGCGTTGGGGAACGGGTTGCGTTGAGGGAACGGGTTGCGTTGGGGAACGGGTTGCGTTGGGGAACGGGTTGCGTTGGGGAACGGGTTGCGTTGGGGACGGGTTGCGTTGGGGAACGGGTTGCGTTGGGGAACGGGTTGCGTTGGGGAACGGGTTGCGTTGGGGGACCAGGCCTCTCGTGTGACAGAGACCCAACGGGTCCCACTTGGTCTAGTCTCCTTTAAACTTTGCCTCTCTCACCTTAATGCTACGCCCTCTAGTATTTGATAGCCTGGATAGAGTGGATACGTAGAGGATGTTTCCACTGGTGGGAGAGTCTAGGACCAGAGGGCACAGTCTCAGAATTAAAGGACGGTCCTTTAGAAAGGAGATGAGGAAGAATTTCTTTAGTCAGAGGGTGGTGAATCTGTGGAATTCATTGCCACAGACGGCTGTGGAGGCCACAAGACAATGGATATATTTAAGGCAGAGATAGATAGATTGTTGATTAGTGCGGGTGTCAGGGGTTATGGGGAGAAGGCAGGAGAATGGGGTTAGGAGGGAGAGATAGATCAGCCACGTTTGAATGGCGGAGTAGACTGAATGGGCTGAATGGCCTAATTCTGCTCCTATCCCTTATGAACGTTAACATGTCAACACTGGTTAAAAGGTTCTGACGTGTCCAGCATTCCGATCCTTCTCATAATTTTCATAAATTGTCACATGGTCATGGGCTGGACACCAGGAAACCACAACACAAGCAGCAAAATCCTCCCGATCTTCTGGGCTAGGGTAGATACAAGTTGTGACCAATGCCCAGTCCATCGCCGGCTCTGATCTCCCCACCATCGAAGGGATCTATCGTAGTCGCTGCCTCAAAAAGGCAGCCAACATCATCAAAGGCCCACACCATCCTGGCCACACACCATCTCACCATTGCCATCGGGAAGAAGGTACAGGAGCCTAAAACAGTAACGTCCAGGTTCAGGAACAGCTTGTTCCCCACAGCCATCAGGTTAGTAAACTCAACAACAAACAAGCTCTGAACTACAACAGTCTATTATTATTATTGCACATTTATTGTGTATATATGGTCTATAGACACACTGAACCTTTTATCTGCCGTTTCAAGTCAAGAGAGTTTTATTGTCATGTGTCCCAGATAAGGGCGAGTCCAGAACCAGGGGCCACAGTCTTAGAATAAAGGGGAGGTCATTTAAGACTGAGGTGAGGAAAAACCTTTTCACCCAGAGAGTTGTGAATTTATGGAATTCCCTGCCACAGAGGGCAGTGGAGGCCAAGTCACTGGATGGATTTAAGAGAGTTAGATAGAGCTCTAGGGGCTAGTGGAGTCGAGGGATATGGGGAGAAGGCAGGCACGGGTTATTGCTTGGGGACGATCAGCCATGATCACAGTGAATGGCGGTGCTGGCTCGAAGGGCCGAATGGCCTCCTCCTGCACCTATTTTCCAGGTCAATGAAATTCTTGCTTGCTGCAGCACAGCAGAATATGGAAGCATAAATACAGACAGTTCAGTGTGTCTATACAGCATAGACTGTATATACATACACATAAATAAACAGATAAGGTGCAATAGGCTGTTATAATTCAGAGTTAGTTTGAGTTGAGTTTAATAGCCTGATGGCTGTGGGGAAGCAGCTATTCCTGAACTTGGATGTTGCAGATTTCAGGCTCCTGTACCTTCTACCTGAAGGTAGCGGGGAGATGAGTGTGTGGCCAGGATGGTGTGGGTCCTTGATGATGTTGGCTGCCTTTTTGATGCAGCGACTGCGATAGATCCCCTTCGATGGTGGGGAGGTCAGAGCCGATGATGGACTGGGCAGTGGTCACAACTTTCTACATCCTTTTCCGCTCCTGGGCGCTCAAGTTGCCGAACCAAGCCACGATGCAACCGGTCAGCATGCTCTCTACTGTGCACCTGTAGACGTTCGAGAGGGTCCTCCTTGACTTTTTGTATTATGTTTACGTATTCTGTTGTGCTGCGTGGAGCAAGTAGGAATTTCATTGTCCTATCTGGGACACATGACAATAAAACCCTCTTGACTCCTGACACGGCTCCAGTACGCACCAGTATGCCAGGGATGGGTGTTCCTTCAGGGCTTGTGTTGGAAGAACCGGCAGCTTCTTCAGGTCCGCTCGCGTCACATCGTTACTGCAACAGAATATTGGGAAGGATGGCAGGTTTAGACCAGGACCATGAGTGGAGTTGAGTTTAGTTCATTGTCACGTGTACCGAGGTATAGGGAAAAGCTTTTGTTGCGCGCTAACCAGTCAGCGGAAAGACAACACATGGTTACAATCGATGTTTAAGAAGGAACTGTGCAGATGCTGGAAAATCGAAGGTAGACAAAAGTGCTGGAGAAACTCAGCGGGTGCAGCAGCATCTATGGAGTGAAGGAAATAGGCAACGTTTCGGGCCGAAACCCGGAAGGGTTTCGGCCCGAAACGTTGCCTATTTCCAGAAGGGTTTCGGCCCGAAACGTTGCCTATTTCCAGAAGGGTTTCGGCCCGAAACGTTGCCTATTTCCAGAAGGATTTCGGCCCGAAACGTTGCCTATTTCCAGAAGGATTTCGGCCCGAAACGTTGCCTCTTTCCAGAAGGGTTTCGGCCCGAAACGTTGCCTATTTCCAGAAGGGTTTCGGCCCGAAACGTTGCCTATTTCCAGAAGGATTTCGGCCCGAAACGTTGCCTATTTCCAGAAGGGTTTCGGCCCGAAACGTTGCCTATTTCCAGAAGGGTTTCGGCACGAAACGTTGCCTATTCCTTCGCTCCATAGATGCTGCCTCACCCGCTGAGTTTCTCCAGCATGATTACAATCGAGCTGTCCACAGCGTAGATACATGATAGAGGGAACAAAGTGAATAACATTCATAGACAATAGACAATAGGTGCAGGAGTAGGCCCTTCGGCCCTTCGAGCCAGCACCGCCATTCAATATGATCATGGCTGATCATCCCCAATCAGTACCCCGTTCCTGCCTTCTCCCCGTATCCCCTGATTCCGTTAGCCCTAAGAGCTAAATCTAACTCTCTCTTGAAAACATCCAGTAAAATGGCCTCCACTGCCTTCTGTGGCAGAGAATTCCACAGATTCACAACTCTCTGGGTGAAAAGGTTTTTCCTCATCTCAGTCCGAAATGGCCGACCCCTTATTCTTAAGGAAAGGCAATACATAATTCACAGTGTACAGATACAGGATAAGGGAATAACGTTTAGTGCAAGGTAAAGCCAACACAGTCCGATCAAGGATGAAGGGTTTCGGCCTGAAACGTTGCCTATTCCTTCGCTCCATAGACGCTGCCTCACCCGCTGAGTTTCTCCAGCATTTTTGTCTACCTCCGATCAAGGATAGTCCGAGGGTCACCAATGAGGTGGATAGTAGTTCAGGACCGCTCTCTGGTTGTGGTAGGATGGTTCAGTTGCCTGATAACAGCCGGGAAGAAACTGTCCCTGAATCTGGAGGTGTGCGTTCGTTTTCACACTTCTGTACCTCATGCCCGATGGGAGAGGGGAGAAGAGGGAGTGGCCGGGGGTGAGACTGGTCCTTGATTATGATGTGTGTGTGTATGAATAAGAACAGATGTAACGCTCTGAAGACCAACATCTGTTCCTCTTTAGTTAAGTCAGAGTCTCTACACCCAGGGCCTCGTTAAGTAGGTTTAAAACAATCTTTAAGGGCATTGTCCTGTGGGTGTGACAGAGAGAGGCGTGTGCTGGGACTGGTCACACCGCTGTTGCCCCTCTCTGTGACCAAGGGCAACTTCTTGGGATACTTGACAAGGCATGGGGGGGCGCGAGGGGGGGAGTGGAGGGCATGCGGTGAATGGAACAAAGCTTTGAAAGTGAGAGAACAAACACAAAACACTGGAGTAACTAGATGCAACCTAGCGGCATAAACATTGAATTCTCCAATTTCCGGCAGCCCTTAGAAACATAGAAAATAGGTGCAGGAGTAGAGGCCACTCGGCCCTTCGAGCCTGCACCGCCATTCAATATGATCATGGCTGATCATCCAACTCAGTATCCTGTACCTGCCTTCTCTCCATACCCCCTGATCCCTTTAGCCACAAGGGCCACATCTAACTCCCTCTTAAATATAGCCAATGAACTGGCCTCAACTACCTTCTGTCTGCTTGCTGCCTCTTCCCCTTCACAGCTCTCCCTCAGTCCTCGGGCTCCACCTCTTCCTTTTTTCTTTCTTCTTCCCGCCCCCCATCCCCCCACATCAGTCTGAAGCAAGGGTTTCGGCCCGAAACGTTGCCTATTTCCTTCACTCCATAGATGCTGCTGCACCCGCTGAGTTTCTCCAGCATTTTTGTCTACCTTCAATTTTCCAGCATCTGCAGTTTCTTCTTCAATGCTGGAGTAACTCAGCGGGTCAGGCAGCATCTGTGGAGAACATGGATTGGTGACGTTTCACAGAGTGCTGGAGTAACTCAGCGGGTCAGGCAGCATCTGTGGAGAACATGGATAGGTGACGTTTCACAGAGTGCTGGAGTAACTCAGCGGGTCAGGCAGCATCTGTGGAGAACATGGATAGGTGACGTTTCACAGAGGGCTGGAGTAACTCAGCGGGTCAGGCAGCATCTGTGGAGAACATGGATAGGTGACGTTTCACAGAGTGCTGGAGTAACTCAGCGGGTCAGGCAGCATCTGTGGAGAACATGGATAGGTGACGTTTCTGGTCGGCACCCTTTGGAAGTAAGATCTGATTCTTAGCTTAGCTTGGAGGTACAGCACGGTAACAGGCCCTTCGGCCCATCAAGTCCACACTGACCATCGATCGCCCGTTCACACACTAGTTCTATGTTATCCCACTTTCTCATCCACTCCCTACACACTAGGGGGCAATTTACAGAGGGGCCGATTAACCTACAAACCCGCACGTCTCTGGGATGTGGGAGGAATCCGGAGCACCCGGAGGAAACGCACGATGGTCACGGGGAGAACGTGCAAACTCCACACACTCAGACAGCACCCTAGCTTAAGGAAGGGCCGTTCAGAAGGCTGATAACAGAGTGGAAGAAGCTGTTCCTGAGCCTGGTGGTGCGCGCTTTCAAGCTTCTGTACCTTCTGCCGGACGGGAGCGGGGAGACGAAGGAATGAAAAAAAAATCCCATATTTATTTGAGTAATCTTTGGGTTTCAAATTTCCGAGTTGCTGTGGTGGGAATTGAACTCAAGTTCTTTGTATCAATGGGCCAAGCCACTGCCTCCTAAACCGGTAACTTAACCGCTAGACTACAGAACCACAAGCTCCTCCGACCATAAATAATTGTTAATGAACCCTGTTCATATTAAGCAAAGTCTAAGGTTTGTTTTTACATGCTGCCAAAATGTTCTAAATGTTATCAAAGTACTCTTGCCCCGAGTGTTTTGTTACGGGACATTTTATTCGGGCAATAAAACAAATCCCGATAGGGGCACAAAAGTATTTTTATATTCAAGTAACTTGCGTTATAATGTTTAAAATGCAACACAGAAAGCCATAAAGTCACGATGCAGGATTTTAGGCCTCTTGGTCAGGCTGCACTGGGAGTATCATGTGTGGGGAGGAACTGCAGATGCCGGATTACAACGAAGATAGACACAAAGTGCTGGAGTAACTCAGCGGGACAGGCGGCATCTCTGGAGAGAAGGGAACAGGCGACGTTTTGGGTCGAGACCCTTCTTCATAATAATAATAATGGATGGGATTTATATAGCGCTTTTCTAATACTCAAGGCGCTTTACATCGCATTATTCATTCACTCCTCAGTCACACTCGGTGGTGGTAAGCTACTTCTGTAGCCACAGCTGCCCTGGGGCAGACTGACGGAAGCGTGGCTGCCAATCTGCGCCTACGGCCCCTCCGACCACCACCAATCACTCACACACATTCACACACAGGCAAAGGTGGGTGAAGTGTCTTGCCCAAGGACACAACGACAGTATGCACTCCAAGCGGGATTAGAACCGGCTACCTTCCGGTTGCCAGCCGAACACTTAGCCCATTGTGCCATCTGTCTTCAGAAACCAGGGCGACGTTGCGGGTTGACCAGCGTTGGGGAAGGGGGCAAGGAGGCGGAGATATTGTTCGCTTCATTAGACGTGTCCAGTTTAGTTTAGTTTAGAGATACAGCGCGAAACAGGCCCTTCGACCCACCGAGTCCGTGCCGACCAGCGATCC
Organism: Amblyraja radiata; assembly: GCF_010909765.2. Classification (NCBI taxonomy): domain Eukaryota; kingdom Metazoa; phylum Chordata; class Chondrichthyes; order Rajiformes; family Rajidae; genus Amblyraja; species Amblyraja radiata. The sequence goes on from NC_045976.1 coordinate 42,385,011, forward strand.
CCGCACACTAACACTATCCTACACACACACTAGGGGACAATTTACAATCTTTACTGAAGCCAATTCACCGGCGCGTCTTTGGAGTGTGGGAGGAAACCGGAGCGCCTGGAGAAAACCCAGGCAGGTCACGGGGAGAACGTGCAAACTCCGTACAGACAGCACCCGTAGCCAGGATGGAACCCGGGTCTCTGGCGCTGTGAGGCAGCGAATGGCTTTGTGGGCGGTACGACTGATATGTGTCATTCCCATTAAGTTTGTCCTGGGAGAGACGTCAGCCTCTTGGGAATGTTTCAGGGCAAGTGAAGGGCAGGTTTGTGTAGCATCAGCTGTCAGCTGTTCATTCACCATTTCCCACTAATGGCCGGCACTTTACCGTAAGCTGAAATATTTATTGCCAAGACAGGAACTGCACTAATGGACTGAAATGAGTTACAAGCTGCGAGAATTGTCGATCTATAATCCTTCCTCCAGAGCGATATCATTTGCAAAGAACTACCTCCTCACAGCGCCAGAGACCCGGGTTCCATCCTGACTACGGGCGCTGTCTGTACGGAGTTTGCACGTTCTCCTCGTGACCTGCGTGGGTTTTCTCCGGGTGCTCCGGTTTCCTCCCACACTCCAAAGACGTGCAGGTTTGTAGGTTAATTGGCTTGATTTGAATGTAAATTGTCCCTAGTGTGTGTAGGGCAGTGTTAGTGTGCGGGGATCGCTGGTCAACACGGACCCGGTGGGCCGAATGGCCTGTTTCCGCGCTGTTTCTCTAAACTGAACTAAAACCAGAGTGATACAGCACGGAAACAGGCCCTTCGGCCAAACTTGCCCACACCGACCAACATGCCCCATCCACACTCGTCCCACCTGCCTGTGTTTGGCCCTTGTCCCTCCAAACCTGTCCTATCCATGTACCAGTCTAACTGCTTAGTCCCAGCCTCAACTACCTCCTCCGGCACGCAACAAAAAGCTTTTCACTGTACCTCGCTACATGTGACAATAAACTAAACTAAACTCACAAATGTTTTGTGCGGGAGGGAACTGCAGATGCTGGTTTAAACTGAAGATAGACACTCCACAGATGCTGCCCATCCCGCCGAGTTTCCCCAGCATTTTGTGTCTGCCTTCGATTTAAACCAGCGTCTGCAGTTGCTTCCTCCACAGTGAAATTCAAGGTCAGGTAACCATGGTGAGCTCAGAGTAAACCATGTGGCCAGCAGCAGCAACTTCGAAGGTCGATTGACAAGTGTCGCGTGATGATTAAACTTGAACCAATAAGCTGTTTGTTAGACCAGGTAACTAGCGCTCCACGTTTAAGCGGCTGCTGGAATGTGGGCTGTAAACGCGGCAACGTTCTCCACGTGAAGAGGTGTACACGAGCAAATCACACAGACACTAGAGTTCCGTGGTATGGATATTGATTTCCCTCACTTCAGGTAGCCCCGGCTCTCTCCATCCCTCCCCCACCCAAGTCGCACCAGCTTCGCATTTGCACCCAACAAACAGCTGACAATGGCCTGTTTCCTTCATTGTTCTTTATCTCCAGAACCAGGGGCCACAGTTTAAGAATAAGGGGAGTAAGCCATTCAAAACGGAGATGAGGAATCACTTTTTCACACAGAGAGTGGTGAGTCTGTGGAATTCTCTGCCTCAGAGGGCGGTGGAGGCCGGTTCTCTGGATACTTTCAAGAGAGAGCTAGATAGGGCTCTTAAAGATAGCGGAGTCAGGGGATATGGGGGAGAAGGCAGGAACGGGGTACTGATTGGGGATGATCAGCCATGATCACATTGAATGGCGGTGCTGGCTCGAAGGGCCGAATGGCCTCCTCCTGCACCTGTTGTCTATTGTCTCTCCACATCACCGTCTATATCTCGTTTCCCTTATCCCTGACTAGTCTGAAGAAGGGTCTCGACCCGAAACGTCGCCCGTTCCTTCTCTGCACAGATGCTGCCTCACCCGCTGAGTTTCTCCAGCATTTTTTGTCTAGCAGAAGTATAAAACTCTCTTTTGAATGCCAAGATGACTTTGGATCGCAGCTTGGGTGACATCCAAAACCATGTGCCAGACGCACTCTAGACGTGCCACACGTACAGCCAAGATTCAAAGTCACCTTGATAAATGAATGACCAGACTTGTATCCCACACGTACAAAGCTGTCGTCTACAGCACGTCACACCATTAAACACAGTGCCCTTGCAAGATGCACTTAGTTTAGTTTAGAGATACAGCGCGGAAACAGGCCCATCGGCCCACCGAGTCTGCACTGACCAGCGATCCCCGCACACCAACACTATCCTACACACACTAGGGACAATTTTATATTAACCTACAAACCTGTACGTCAACATCTACATCTCTTGTGCCCCTCTCCCCTGACTCTCAGGCTGAGGAAGAGTCCCGACCCGAAACGTCACCTATCCATGTTCTCCACAGATGCTGCCTGACCCGCTGAGTTACTCCAGCACTCTGTGAAACGTCACCTATCCATGTTCTCCACAGATGCTGCCTGACCCGCTGAGTTACTCCAGCACTCTGTGAAACGTCACCTATCCATGTTCTCCACAGATGCTGCCTGACCCGCTGAGTTACTCCAGCACTCTGTGAAACGTCACCTATCCATGTTCTCCACAGATGCTGCCTGACCCGCTGAGTTATGGTGCAGCAGCATCTATGGAGCGAAGGAAATAGGCAACGTTTTGGGCCGAAACCCTTCTGGAAATAGGCAACGTTTCGGGCCGAAACCCGGAAGGGTTTCGACCCGAAACGTTGCCTATTTCCTTAGCTCCATAGATGCTGCTGCACCCGCTGAGTTACTCCAGCACTCTGTGTCCACCAGAGACTTCATTGAAGACAAATTGTAGAGGAGCGCGTTGGGTTTGGGAGAGGAGAGGAACCGTTTAGGACACAGGTCCACGTGACCCGGTCAAGCTTACCTCGAATAGTCACCTTTAGCTTCCTGCAGAGGATGAAAGAAAAATAACATCAATGAATTATGAACAAAAACATCATCCATACAATCCAAACACTTTAGTTTAGTTTAGAGATACAGCGTGGAAACAGGCCCTTCGGCCCACCGAGTCCGTGCCGACCAGCGATCCCCGCACACTGACACTGTCCCACACACACTAGGGGACAATTCACATTTACGCCAAGCCAATTAACCTACAAACCTGCACGTCTTTGGAGTGTGGGATGAAACCGGAGCGCCCAGAGAAAACCCACGCAGGTCACGGGGAGAACGTGCAAACTCCGTACAGACAGCGCCCATAGTCAGGATCCAACCCGGGTCTCTGGCGCTATAAGTTCATGTTCTTAAGTGATAGGAGCAGAATTAGGCCATTCGGCCCATCAAGTCTACTCCGCCATTCAATCACGGTCGTTCTATCTCTCCCTCTCAACCCCATTCTCCTGCCTTCTCCCTATAACCCCCGACACCCGCACTAATCAAGAATCTATCGAAGGTAGACAAAATTGCTGGAGAAACTCAGCGGGTGCAGCAGCATCTATGGAGCGAAGGAAATAGGCAACGTTTCGGGCCGAAACCCAAAAGGGTTTCGGCCCGAAACGTCGCCTATTTCCAGAAGGGTTTCGGCCCGAAACGTCGCCTATTTCCTTCGCTCCATAGATGCTGCTGCACCCGCTGAGTTTCTCCAGCAATTTTCGTCTACCTAAGAAACATTTGCAGCCTGCTTACAGCGTCTGAGTTATTCCACAAACCCAAGGGTCGTCAATCCACTAGAACACCAACGAGGCTGTCAGCGATTCACAACCAGCTGAGAATTAAGTAACTCCGTAAACTCAATGCAGTCATGGGACGTCACGGCGGGGCAGCGGGTAGAGCTGCTGCCTCTCGGCGCCAGAGGCCCCGGGTTCCATCCCGACTACGGGCGCTGTCTGTGCGGAGTTTGCACGTTCTCCCCGTGGGTTTTCTCCGGGTGCTCCGGTTTCCTCCCACACTCCAAAGGTGTGCGGGTTTGTAGGTTAATTGGCTTGGTGCACATGTGAATTTGTCCCTAGTGTGTGTGTGTGTCGGGCAGGGTTAGTGTGCGGGGATCGCTGGTCGGCGCGGACTCGGTGGGTTTCTCTAAGCTAAACTAAATTAAAAGGACTATCCACGCCTCGCACAATTTTATCCGGTCTCCCCTCAACGTCCAGCCTTCCAGAGGCAACAATCCAACCTCTCCCTGTAGCCAATGGCCAGCGTTCGAGTAAAACTCCCTGTTCCCCTCTCACTAGTTACAGACACAAAGCCACACAAAGAGAGAATGAGGCGCGTTGTTTAATCTTCAATAGGCCGGCCTTTCATGGACTTTAACGAGTCAGCGGAATTTTCCAGTGCAAGTCTGGACTGACACAATAAGTTTCTCCCCGAGCTAAATAGTTAGTTCCAACTCTGTGGACAAACTGTGGCATGAAATGTTCTTTCTCCAAAGATAAACCTTGTTCGCAGTGAAAAAGAGACACAATATAAAACAAAAAGCTTGCAGCAACTTTCCAGACATGCCCAGTGTCTCCGCAATAATGAGTCGGAAGGAACTGCAGATGCTGGTTTGAATCGAAGATACACACAAAAGTGCTGGAGTATTGTGTGAAGTTTTCTTCCCCTAATTTGAGCAAGGACATTCTTGCTATTGGGGGAGTCCAGCGTAGGTTTACAAGGTTAATTCCCGGGATGGCGGGACTGTCATATGCTGAGAGAATGGAGCGGCTGGGCTTGTACACTCTGTGGAGTTTATTAGGATGAGAGGGAATCTCATTGAGACATATAAGATTATTAAGGGTTTGGACGCGCTAGAGGCAGGAAACATGTTCCCGATGTTGGGGGAGTCCAGAACCAGGGGCCACAGTTTAAGAATAAGGAGTAAGCCATTTAGAACGGAGACGAGGAAACACTTTTTCACACAGAGAGTGGTGAGTCTGTGGAATTCTCTGCCTCAGAGGGCGGTGGAGGCCGGTTCTCTGGATGCTTTCAAGAGAGAGCTAGATAGGGCTCTTGAAAATAGCGGAGTCAGGGGATATGGGGAGAAGGCAGGAACGGGGTACTGATTGGGGATGATCAGCCATGATCACATTGAATGGCGGTGCTGGCTCGAAGGGCCGAATGGCCTCTACTCCTGCACCTATTTTCTATGTGTCTAATCAGACACCACCAAAAACCATCCTTCTGGTGACATTTATACTTTAGTTTAGTTTAAATAGTTTAGAGATACAGCGCGGAAACAGGCCCTTCGGCCCATCGAGTCCGTGCCGACCAGCGATCCCCGCACACTAACACTATCCCACACACACTAGGGACAATTTACAATTTTTACCAAATTAACCTACAAGCCTACACGTCTTTGGAGTGTGGGAGGAAACCAGAGCGCCCGGAGAAAACCCACGCAGGTCACGGGGAGAACGTGCAAACTCCGTACAGACAGCACCCGTAGTCAGGATGGAACCCGGGTCTCTGGCGCTGTGAGGCAGCAGCTCTACCCGCTGCGCCACCGTGCCACTTTATTGAGGGGTTCAGGATCAGCTTTAGGGGGGTGGAGTTGCCAGCTCAACTGAGGGCAGGACATGGGCAATGCTCAACATCCCTCCAAGCTGGGAAGGGCGCAGAGAGGATTCACGAGGGTGTTGCCAGGACTAGAGGGTGTGAGCTACAGGGAGAGGTTGAGCAGGCTGGGTCTCTATTCCATGGCGCGCAGGAGGATGAGGGGTGATCTTATAGAGGTGTACAAAATCATGAGAGGAATAGATCGGGTAGAGTCTCTTGCTCAGAGTAGGGGAATCGAGGACCAGAGGACATAGGTTCAAGGTGAAGGGGAAAATGCAATAGGAATCTGAGGGTTAACTTTTTCACACAGAGGGTGGTGGGTGTATGGAACAAGCTGCCGGAGGAGGTAGTTGAGGCTGGGACTTTCCCATCGTTAGACACGTACATGGATAGGACAGGTTTAGAGGGATGTGGGCCAAACGCAGGCAGCTGGGACTGGTGTAGATGGGGCATGTTGGCCGGTATGGGCAAGTCGGGCCGAAGGGCCTGTATCTATGACGCCGTGTTCTTACCTGCAGGATGTAGGCTGCCAACTCAAATATGGCCTCAGTGTCGACCTCTATCAGCTCCTGAGGGGGGGGAGAACAAGCGGCCGTTACACCCAGCGGGGGGGGGCAAGAGAATATCAGCTGCCTTTCACACCCCCTCCCCCCCTCCCCCCCAACAGTACTGCCCACTCACTGGGCCACCCAGAGAGGGAGAGAGAGAGGGGAGCGGGGGAAGGGGGAGGGAGAGAGAGAGGGGGGAGAGGTAGTGAAGAGGGAGGGAGAGAGAGAGGGGGGAGAGGGGGAGAGTGAGAGAGGAGAGCGAGAGAGGGAGGGAGGGAGAGATAGAGAAAGAGAGAGAGGGGAGAGGTAGAGAGCGAGGGAGGGAGAAGAGAGGGGGAAGGGAGAGAGAGAAAGCGGGACAGAGAAAGAGAGAGAGGGGGAGAGGGAGAGAGAGAGAGAGAGAGAGAGGGGTGGAGGGAGAGAGAGAGAGAGAGAGACACACACACACACAGAGGGGGAGCAGTGAGGGGTGTCGAGGGAGGTGAGCGACTGAGAGATTTCACCTCTGATGGACTGCCCGGCCAGCAGTGGAAGCAGGCGTGCTGGGAATGAAGGGAGGAGGAGAGGGGAGGGGAGGGGATGGGGGCGGGGGAGAGACAGACACCAACGTCACCCACTTGTTGTGATGCTGTGTGTGTGGGGGGGGGCGGGGGGGCGGGTTCCAGACAGGGAGGTCCCCACGACAAAGGCAGAGACTGGGGGTGAGGGGCCGGGGGGAGGGGGAAGGTGGGGGGGAGAATCACAGTCTCCAGTAACACGGAAGCTGCTTATACACCGCACACACACAGCCACGACCCCCCGAGGCCAGTGCGGTCAAACACACCCCCTCCCCCTCCTCCCCTCCCTCCCCCCCACACTAGGGGCACTCACACCCTCACACACAGCCAGGACAGTCCGGGGAACACACAGGGTTAACAGCCGAGCCGTGCAGACATTAACCAAACATTAACCACAGGGCAAGCTGCTGGTCCGTGGATCACGTCAGAACCGGCTGGGTCAAACGCAAACTTTCTCAATTGTTTCCTGAATCGAGTTTCCAACCCGAAACGTCACCTATCCATGTTCTCCACAGATGCTGCCTGACCCACTGAGTTACTCCAGCACTCTGTGAAACGTCACCTATCCATGTTCTCCACAGATGCTGCCTGACCCGCTGAGTTACTCCAGCACTCTGTGTCCTTTTCATTATGGTTTTGTTAACTTTTAGGCCATTCGGCCCATCGGGTCTACTCCGCCATTCAATCATGGCTGATCTACCTCTCCCTGCCAACCCCATTCTCCTGCCTTCTCCCCATAAATTTCACAGAGGGGCAGTTTTCCCCTGAAGATTAACCTGTTACAGACCGCTCGAGGCCATGTCAAAGACAGTAGACAACAGGTGCAGGAGGAGGCCATTCGGCCCTTCGAGCCAGCACTGCCATTCAATGTGATCATGGCTGATCATCCCCAATCAGTACCCCGTTCCTGCCTTCTCCCCATATACCCTGACTCCGCTATCTTTAAGAGCCCTATCTAACTCTCTCTTGAAAGTATCCAGAGAACCGGCCTCCACCGCCCTCTGAGGCAGAGAATTCCACAGACTCACCACTCTCTGTGAGAAAAAGTGTTTCCTCATCTCTGTTCTAAATGGCTTTACCCCTTATTCTTAAACTGTGGCCCCTGGTTCTGGACTCCCCCAACATAGTGATACAGTGTGGAAACAGGCCCTTCAGCCCAACTTGCCCACACCAGACCAACATGCCCCATCTACACTAGTCCCATCTGCCTGCGTTTGGCCCTTATCCCTCCAAACTTGTCCTATCCATGTACCTGTTCAAGTGAAAATAAACAGAAAATGGTGGAATGGCTGAATGGGTCAGGCAGCATCTGTGTAAGGTGGTCATGATTCAGGGATCTGAAGATTGTACCCAGTTACATTAGTGTACACTCAAATACCAGGGTGGTGCAGCGGGTAGTGTTGCTGCCTCACAGTGCCAGAGACCCGGGTTCAATCCTGACTACGGGCGCTGTCTGTGTGTGTGGAGTTTGCACGTTCTCCCCGTGGGTTTTCTCCGGGTGCTCCGGATTCCTCCCACATCTCAAAGACGGACAAGATTGTAGGTTAATTGGTTTCTGCAACTTTCCTTGGTGTGTAGGACGGAACTAGTGCGGAAACAGGCCCTTCGGCCCACCGAGTCCGTGCCGACCAGCGATCTCCGCACACTAACACTACCCTACACACACTGGGGACAATTTACAATTTACAGAAGCCAATTAACCTACAAACCTGCACGTCTTTGGAGTGTGGGAGGAAACCGGAGCACCCGGAGAAAACCCAACGCAGGTCACGGGGAGAACGTGCAAACTCCGTACAGACAGCGCCCGTAGTCAGGATGGAACCCGGGTCTCTGGCGCTGTGAGGCAGCAGCTCTACCCTCTGCACCACCGTGACGCCCACATTAATTGATTTGCAACAACAAGCAGATGTGAAACGCTGTCATCCCCCAGTCTCTGTCGTGGTACCACCCGACCAACACGGAAACAGGCCCTTCGGCCCATCGAGCCCGTGCTGACCATCGATCACCCGTACACACACTAGTTCTATGTTATCCCACTTTCCCATCCACTCCCTGCACACTAGGGGGCAATTTACAGAGGGGCCGATTAACCTACAAACCCGCACGTCTTTGGTATGTGGGAGGAAACCGGAGCACCCGGTTATAGACACACACTCTGAAATATATTTTCTTGTTTATTATGTTGTTTACAGTGTACAATGTCCCCATATTCTGTTGTGCTGCAGCAAGGAAGAATGTCGTTGTTCTATCTGAGACACACAACGATAAAACACTCTTCACAGAGTGCTGGAGTAACTCAGCGGGTCAGGCAGCATCTGTGGAGAACATGGATAGGTGACGTTTCACAGAGTGCTGGAGTAACTCAGCGGGTCAGGCAGCATCTGTGGAGAACATGGATAGGTGACGTTTCACAGAGTGCTGGAGCAACTCAGCGGGTCAGGCAGCGTGTGTGTACCATGAGATACAACCTGTTTCCCACCTTGTAGATGCAAGACTTGGCGTTGAGGAAGAAGAGCTCCACGGTTGCGTTGTCCTTCAGGTAGGCGATACTCTCGATGTAGAACCTGCAGATACAAGGGGCAGACGTGAGCTTGAAGGTCACCACCCTGTCCTTGTGGCCAGCAGCATCATCAAAGACCAGCCGTACCCTGCTCACTCCCTCCTCTCCCCTCACCCAGTTTAGTTCAGAGATACAGCGTGGAAACAGGCCCTTCGGCCCACCGAGTCCGTGCAGCCCAGCGATCCCCACGTACCAACACTATCCCACACACACCAGGGACAATTTACAATTATACCGAAGCCAATTAACTTTCAAATCCGCACGTCTTTGGAGTGTGGGAGGAAGCTGAAGAAAACCCACGCAGGTCACGGGGAGAACGTGCAAACTCCGTACAGACAGCGCCCGTAGTCAGGATGGAACCCGGGTCTCTGGCGCTGTGAGGCAGCAGCTCTACCCGCTGCACCACCGTGCCACACAAAACATACCTGATAACAGCTGGGAGGAACATGCACCTGAATTTAGAACGACTGTTTCTGCCCGCCCGCACAGATGCTGCCTGACCCGCTGAATTACTCCAACACTCTGTGTCTTTTTCAAGATGATTTGGTTAACTTTTATACTTTCTCTGCTGAAGTCGAGTGAGTGTTTAATCTTCATAAGGTCCAAGTCAGCATGGATTTACGAAGGGGAAATTCTGGAATTTGTTGAGGATGTAACAAGTAGAATGAACAAGGGAGAGCCAGTGGATGTGGTGTATCTGGACTTTCAAAAAGCCTTTGACAAGGTCCCACACTAGAGATTAGTGTGCAAAATTAGAGCACATGGTATTGGGGGTAGGGTATTGACATGGATAGAGAACTGGTTGGCAGACAGGAAGCAAAGAGTAGGAGTAAACTGGTCCTTTTCAGAATGGCAGGCAGTGACTAGTGGGGTACCGCAAGGCTCAGTGCTGGGACCCCAGATATTTACAATATATATTAACGATTTAGACGAGGGAATTAAATGTGACATCTCCAAGTTTGCGGATGACACAAAGCTGGGTGGCAGTGTGAGCTGCGAGGAGGATGCTATGAGGCTGCAGGGTGACTTGGACAGGTTGGGTGAGTGGGCAGATGCATGGCAGATGCAGTTTAATGTGGATAAATGTGAGGTTATCCACTTTGGTGGCAAGAACAGGAAGGCAGATTATTATCTGAATGGTGTCAGATTAGGAGAAGGGGAGGTGCAACGAGACCTGGGTGTGCTTGTACATCAGTCACTGAAAGTAAGCATGCAGGTACAGCAGGCAGTGAAGAAAGCTAATGGCATGTTGGCCTTCATTGCAAGAGGATTTGAGATTAGGAGCAAGGAGGTCCTACTGCTGTTGTGCATATCCCTGGTGAGACCACACCTGGAGTATTGTGTGCAGTTTTGGTCTCCAAATTTGAGGAAGGACATTATTGCCATTGAGGGAGTGCAGCGTAGGTTTACAAGGTTAATTCCTGGGATGGCGGGTCTGTCATATGCTGAGAGAATGGGTCGACTGGGCTTGTATTCACTAGAATTTAGAAGGATGAATGGGGACCTTTTAGAAACATATAAAATTCTTAAAGGATTGGACAGGCTAGATGCAGGAAAAATGTTCCTGATGTTGGGGGAGTCCAGAACCAGGGGGTCACACAGTTTAAGAATAAGGGGTCGGCCATTTAGGACTGAGATGAGGAAAAATATGTTGAGCCAGAGAGTTGTGAATCTGTGGAATTCTCTGCCACAGAAGGCAGTGGAGGCCAATTCACTGGATGTTTTCAAGAGAGAGTGAGATTTAGCTCTTAGGGCTAACGGAATCAAGGGAGAGAAGGAATGGGTGATGTTTCTGATCAAAACCTTTTCTTCAGACTCAGCTTCAGATTCTTTCCTACACGGAATCAAGGAATAAGGGGAGAAAGCAGGAACGGGGTACTGATTGTGGATGATCAGCCATGATCATATTGAATGGTGGTGCTGGCTCAAGGGCCGAATGGCCTCCTCCTGCACCTATTTTTCTATAGTACACAAAAAAGCTGTAGAAACTCAGCGGGTGCAGCAGCATCTATGGAGCGAAGGAAATAGGCAACATTTCGGGCCAAAACCCTTCTTCAGAAACGTTGCCTATTTCCTTTGCTCCATAGATGCTGCTGCACCCGCTGAGTCTCTCCAGCATTTTTATCTACCTTCGATTTTCCAGCATCTGCAGTTCCTTCTTAAACATCTATCTTTCTATGTTTTTATGATAGGAGCATAATTAGGCCATTCGGCCCATCAAGTCTACTCCACCAGTCAATCATCACTGATCTATCTTTAACTCTCAACCCCATATCTATCTCCGCCTTAAAAATACCCACTGACTTGTGGCCTCCACAGCCGTCTGTGGCAATGAGTTCCACAGATTCACCACCCTCTGACTAAAGAAATTCCTCCTCATCTCCTTTCTAAAGGAACGTCCTTTAATTCTGAGGCTGTGGCCCTCTGGTCCTAGACTCTCCCACTAGTGGAAACATCCTCTCCACATCCACTCTATCCAGGCCTTTCACTATTCGGTAAGTTTCAATGAGGTGCCCCCTCATCCTTCTAAACTCCAGCGAGAACAGGCCCAGTGCCGACAAATGCTCATCGTACGTTAACCCACTCATTCCTGGCATTGTTCTTGTAAACCTCCTCTGGACCCTCTCTAGAGCCAGCACATCCTTCCTCAGAAACATAGAAACATAGACAATAGGTGCAGGAGTAGGCCTTTCGGCCCTTCGAGCCTGCACCGCCATTCAATATGATCATGGCTGATCATCCAACTCAGTATCCTGTACCTGCCTTCTCTCCATACCCCCTGATCCCTTTAGCCACAAGGGCCACATCTAACTCCCTCTTAAATATAGCCAATGAACTGTGGCCTCAACTACCTTCTGTGGCAGAGAATTCCACAGATTCACCACAGATTCTGTGTGAAAAATGTTTTTCTCATCTCGGTCCTAATAGACTTCCCTCTTATCCTTAAACTGTGACCCCTTGTTCTGGACTTCCCCAACATCGGGAACAATCTTCCTGCATCTAGCCTGTCCGGCCCCTTAAGAATTTTGTAAGTTTCTATAAGATCCCCCCTCAATCTTCTAAATTCTAGCAAGTACAAGCCGAGTCTATCCAGTCTTTCTTCATATGAAAGTCCTGACATCCCAGGAATCAGTCTGGTGAACCTAGGGGGACAAAACGGCTCACAATGCTCCACACACGCCTTGTAGAGTCTCAGTATCACATCCCTGCTTCTTATTCCTCTAGGGCAGCAACATTCCCACACCCTTGTGAAGCTTGTGTGAAGTCTGTAAAAAAAGCCATCTGGTGCTCAACACGACAGCAGGGGAGACGATTACATTGCCAAACGTTGATGAAATGGGTGTCAAACGGCAAATGCAGAGTTGTGAATGACTTTCATCAGTACAGCGTTAACCTAAGGCTGGGGAATCCCTGGGGAATTGCAGTTTAATTTAATAAACGTGGATTTAAAAACTCATCAGTTTTGCGTTGATGTTCAAGAAAGAACTGCAGATGCAGAAAAATGCCAAACATTTTCATTCTGCAAACTCTGTGAGTTGTTCCCAGCGGCAGGAACATATTTAACGCGATTCAAATAAACTGATTTTTTGTCACTTATCATATATTCCTATCTTGTTTTTTTTAATCTTATACATATTAATAAAATAATTATGTTAATCCATAGGTCGAGTGACATTAAATAATTAGTGTCAGGTTTTGGTTTAAGAAAGGACTGCAGATGCTGGAAAAACGTCGCCTATTCCTTCGCTCCATAGATGCTTTCCGTGTCTCGACCCGAAACGTCACCTATTCCTTCGCTCCATAGATGCTGCCTCACCCGCTGAGTTTCTCCAGCATTTTTGTCTACCTTCTATGTTTCTATGATTCTACAGCTCCATCCAAGACCCGCAAGAAATCGCAGAGAATTGTGGACGCAGCCCAGACCGTCACACACACAAACCAACCTCCCTTCCATCAACTCCATCTACACCTCACCCTGCCTCGGCAAGGCCAGCAGCATCATCAAGGACCAGTCTCACCCCGGTCACTCCCTCTTCTCCCCTCTCCCATCGGGCAAGAGGTACAGAAGTGTGAAAACGAACGCACACCTCCAGATTCAGGGACAGTTTCTTCCCGGCTGTTATCAGGCTGAGGCTGTGCCCTCTAGTCCTAGACTCTCCCACTAGTGGAAACATCCTCTTAATCCACTCTATCCAGGCCTTACACTATTCTGTACTTTTCAATGAGGTCCCCCCCCCCCCCCCATTCAAACTGCAGCCTCCACTGCCTTCTGTGGCAAATAATCCTACTTTGACATGAAGTTTCTGCAACATCGCAGCTGTTTTGCATCAGTGATCGGCCCTGTCACAGAGCTGTTGAGATGGGCTGGCATGGGCGTGTTGGGCCGAAGGGCCTGTTTCTCTATATACGAATCTGTGCCTCTCCCGCGCATGTTCGGGTCTTGCACACTAGAGGGCAGTGGAGGCTACAAGATGATACATGTGTGTGTGCGCGTGCGTGTGTTTAGGAAGGAACTGCAGATGCTGGTTTAAGCCGAAGAAAATAGACACAAAGTGCTGGAGGAACTCAGCGGGACAGGCAGCATCTATGGAGCGAAGGGAATAGGCAACGTTTCGGGCCGAAACCCTTCTGGAAATAGGCAACGTTTCGGGCCGAAACCCTTCTGGAAATAGGCAAATTTCCGGGCCGAAATCCTTCTGGAAATAGGCAACCTTTCGGGCCGAAACCCTTCCGGGTTTCTACCCGAAACGTTGCCTATTTCCTTCGCTCCATAGATGCTGCTGCACCCGCTGAGTTCCTCCAGCAGTTTTGTCGACCTTCGATTTTCCAGCATCTGCAGTTCCTTCTTAAGCATCTGTGGAGAGAAGGAATGGGTGACGTTTCGGGTCGAGACCCTTCTTCAGACCGGTCAGGGATAAGGGAAACGAGATATATAGACGGTGATGTGGAGAGATAAAGGTCGACGAATGAAAGACGTGTAGAAAAGTAACGATGAGAAAGGAAACAGGACATTGTCAGCTGTTTGTTGGGTGAAAACGAGAAACGGGAAACTTGTATACACTCGCTAGTACTCGCTAGAATTTAGAAGATTGAGGGGGGATCTTATAGAAACTTACAAAATTCTTAAGGGGTTGGACAGGCTAGATGCAGGAAGGTTGTTCCCGATGTTGGGGAAGACCAGAACAAGGGAATTGGCCTCCACTGCCTTCTGTGGCTGAGAATTCCACAGATTCACAACTCTCTGGGTGAAAAAAGTTTAAGGATAAGAGGGAAGTCTTTTAGGACCGAAATGTGAAAAACACACAGAGAGTGATGAATCTGTGGAATTACCTGTCACAGAAGGTAGTTGAGGCCACAGTTCATTGGCTATATTGAAGAGGGAGTTAGAAGTGGCTAAATGGATCAGGGGGTATGGAGAGAAGGCAGGTACGGGATACTGAGTTGGATGATCAGCCATGATCACATTGAATGGCGGTGCAGGCTCGAAGGGCCGAATGGCCTACTCCTGCACCTATTGTCTATTGTCGATGTTTATAAGCTTGACCACTTGACCGGTGGTCTTCAGAGGAACAAGAATCTGAGTCCACTCAAGCCCAACAATGCCATGTCTCACAACTTCTGTCATCCACGTTCAGAGCTTCTTAGAAGGCCACAGCCTCACCGCGCCAGGGACCAGGGTTCAATCCCGACCTCGGGTGCTGCCTGTGTGGAGTTTGCACGTTCTCCCTGCGGTGGGTGTACGGAACGAGCTGCCAGAGAAGGTAGTGGAGGTAGTTGAGGCAGGGACTGTCACAACATTTCAACAACATTCGGACAGATACATGGATATGATATGGATAGGTGAGAGGGATCTGGGCTAAACATAGGCAGGTGGGTCTAGTGCAGGTGGGGCACGTTGGTCGGCGTGGGCAAGTTGGGCTGAAGGGCCTGTTTCCATGCTGTTCCACTCTATGGCTGTTTGGGTTTCCTCCGGGTGCTCCGGTTTCCTCCCACATCCCAAAGACGTGCGGGTTTGTATGTTAATCGGCCCCTCTGTAAAATGCCCCCTAGTGTGTAGGGAGTGGATGTGAAAGTGGGATAACATGGAACTAGTGTGAGCCGGTGATCGATGGTCGGCGTGGACTCGATGGGCCGAAGGGCCTGTTTCCAAGATGTATCTTCTTTCATGTTCCAACTTAACATCTTTCGAATGCCCGCAATGGGGTAGAGGTGAATCGGACAGGACCCGAGCGTAGACAATAGACAATAGGTGCAGGAGTAGGCCATTCGGCCCTTCGAGCCAGCACCGCCATTCAATATGATCATGGCTGATCATCCCCAATCAGTACCCCGTTCCTGCCTTCTCCCCATATCCCCTGACTCCGCTATCTTTAAGAGCCCTATCTAACTCTCTCTTGAAAGTATCCAGAGAACCGGCCTCCACCGCCCTCTGAGGCAGAGAATTCCACAGACTCACCACTCTCTGTAAGAAAAAGTGTTTCCTCGTCTCCGTTCTAAATGGCTTACCCCTTATTCTTAAACTGTGGCCCCTGGTTCTGGACTCCCCCAACATTGGGAACATGTTTCCTGCCTCTAGCGTGTCCAAACCCTTAACAATCTTACATGTTCATAACATGAGGATTTCAGTATAGGAGTAAAGGGGTTCTTCTGCAGCTGTACAGGGCTCTGGTGAGACCACATCTGGAGTATTGTGTACAGTTTTGGTCTCCTAATTTGAGGAAGGACATCCTTGTGATTGAGGCAGTGCAGCGTAGGTTCACGGGATTGATCCCTGGGATGGCGGGACTATCATACGACGAAAGATTTAAAAGACTAGGCTTGTATTCACTGGAGTTTAGAAGGATGAGGGGGCTTACTATAGAAACATATCAAATTATAAAAGGACTGGAAAAGCTAGATGCAGGAAAAATGTTCCCAATGTTGGGCGAGTCCAGAACCAGGGGCCACAGCCTTAGAATAAAGGGGAGGCCATTTAAGACTGAGGTGAGAAAAAACTTTTTCACCCAGAGAGTTGTGAATTTGTGGAATTCCCTGCCACAGAGGGCAGTGGAGGCCAAGTCACTGGATGGATTTAAGAGAGAGTTAGATAGAGGTCTAGGGGCTAGTGGAGTCAAGGGATATGGGGAGAAGGCAGGCACGGGTTATTGATTGGGGACGATCAGCCATGATCACAATGAATGACGGTGGTGGCTCGAAGGGCCGAATGGCCTCCTCCTGCACCTATTTTCTACGTTTCTCTACGTTTCAATTATGGAAGGACTATTCAGAAGCCTAGTTAGAGGTGTGCGAACTGAGATGTATTGAAGAGAGAATTGGATGTAGCTCTTAGGGCAAACGGAATCAAGGGATATGGGGAGAAAGTCGAGGTGAACTGAGGGAGCTGTGTGTGGTTCGAATGGTAAATCCGGCATGAAGCAGGTACGACATTGAGATCTGTGTTGTAAAATACGTCCTGCTCCCGTCTCTGCACGGAACACCTGACAGGTTCATGTTCATGAGATCTAGGAGCAGAATTAGGCCATTCGGCCCATCACCCGGGGCTGTCACGGTGGTGCAGCGGGTAGAGCTGCTGCCTCACAGCGCCAGAGACCCGGGTTCCATCCTGACTACGGGTGCTGTCTGTGCGGAGTTTGCACGTTCTCCATGCGAACCGTTTCGCCCGCTCCATCGTTCAATGACGCCGGGATGGTGACGCAAACTCCGCGCAGGTCACGGGGAGAACGTACAAACCCGTCGGTCAGCATCGTACCCGGGACTCTGGCGTCTCGGCTCTGGGTGGCAGAACATTTGTGGTGGAACCTGTTTGGAGTTGACAAACGCTCTTCAGTCACACACCACACGTGTTAGACCCATACAGGCATGAACGATGGAATGATTCACACGCTACTTACTTCACACAGAAGTACAACACCACCGGACCCGACTTCTTGGGGAAATCGTGCTCCAGCACTCTCCGATCCAACTGCAGCCAGTTAAAGTGGGCCCTGTGTGTGAGATAGAGAGGGAGGGGGGGAGAGAGGAGAAGGGAGAGGGAGAGAGAGGAGGGGGAGAGGGGGGAGTGAGAGAGAGGGTGAGAGATGGAGAGAGGGAGAGAGAGAGGGGGGGAGAGAGACAGAGAGAGAAAGAGAGAGAGAGAGAGATGGAGAGAGAGAGAGAGGGGGAAGAGGGGGGGGGAGAAGAGGGGGGGGGAAGAGGGGGGAGAGAGAGAGAGGGAGAGAGGGGGAGAGGGGGAGAGAGAGAGAGAGAGAGAGAGAGAGAGAGAGAGAGGGAGAGAGAGAGAGAGAGAGAGAGAGAGAGCGAGAGAGAGAGAGGGAGAGAGAGAGAGAGAGAGAGAGAGAGAGAGGGAGAGAGGGGGGGAGAGGGGGGGAGGGAGAGAGGGAGAGGGAGAGAGACAGAGGGAGTGAGGGAGATAGAGAGAGGGAGATAGAGAGAGGGAGAGGGGGAAGAGGGGGAGAGAGAGAGGAAGATGGGAGATCAGGGTTAGTACATGAACTGTCCCAGCTGAGAACCCGCCAACATCCATTCTGTGACTCGCCCCAATCTACCCAGAAACCACAGAGACACCAACGTCAACGCTCGGCCCGGCCGACCCTGCAAACGCCGCCAGGACAACTGCCCTTCACCGTCAGGTCATGACCTCCGCACTCAGGTCACGACCTCTGCACTCAGGCCATGACCTCTGCACTCAGGTCATGACCTCCGCACTCAGGTCACGACCTCTGCACTCAGGCCATGACCTCTGCACTCAGGTCACGACCTCTGCACTCAGGTCACAACCTCTGCACTCAGGTCACAACCTCTGCACTCAGGTCACGACCTCTGCACTCTGGTCACAACCTCTGCCCACAGGTCACGACCTCTGCACTTTCTACAACCGGGACTTGGAAGTGGCTCCGAGCCGGCGACTCTGTTCACTGAAGGTGGAGTAACCCAGCGGGACGGGCAACATCTCTGGAGAGAAGGAACGGGCGACGTTTCGGTTCGAGACCCTTCTTCAGGCCCGAAATGTCACCCATCCCTTCTCTCCAGAGACGCTGCCTGTCCCGCTGAGTTACTCCAAATTTTTGTGTCTATCTTCGGTTTAAACCAGCGTCTTTAGTCACAGGGTGGTGAATCTGTGGAATTCTAAACACAAACATCGGACCCACTCAAGTCTTGTTTAGAGATACAGGCATCCATCAATTTAAATTTTATTGGTTGACTTTGTCCAGAGAGCGTTTTCAACCACAACAGACGATGCATGAAGATTATGTACTTTGCAATAATGAGTTGAGAATTTGCCCTGTAATTGCAACATTCACAATCTCCATCACAGTTTGAGTTTAACGTTTACTGCTGGTTGCAACTCCATCATTTACTTCACATTATTTGCCACTTTGTCATTTGGCAAAAACAGCATCGTCCCCTCTGTCACCAAAGACTTGTCACTGTCCCACCCCGCTCATTCCTTCTTCTCCCCGCTCCCGTCCGGCAGAAGGTACAGAAGCTTGAAAGCGCGCACCACCAGACTCAGGAACAGCTTCTTCCCCTCTGTTATCAGGCTTCTGAACGGCCCTTCCATATGCTAGGGTGCTGTCCCATTCACCTCTACCCCATTGCGGACATTGGACTTTGTCTGTGGAACTGATGCGCTACAATGCTGAGAACTATATTCTGCACTCTGTATCTTCCCCTTTGCTCTACCTAGTTTGAGCTGGTTGTATTTATGTATTTATGTGTGGTACTATTTGATCTGACTGGACAGCTGCAGAACAAAGCTTTCTCCTGTACCTCGCTATACGTGACAAAAATTAACGATAATGATAGAGTTAACGAGGCTATTTAGTTTAGTTTAATTAAGAGATATATAATGTGGAAACAGGCCCTTCGGCCCACTGAGTCCATGCTATCCAGCGATCACCCGTTCACTAGTTCCATCCTGCAGAAATTTACAGAGGAGCCAAGTTAAGAGTGTTTTATTGTCAAACAGAAGTATGCAATTGTTTACTTACTGCAGTACACCAGAAATGTACACATAGTCCTCTATAAAACACATCATTAATGACAAAAATAGTTCACACACTCACACACACACACTCACACACGCTCGCACGCTCGCACACACACACACGCTCGCACGCACGCTCGCACACACACACACGCTCGCACACACACACTCACACACACACTCACACACACACTCATACACACACGCACGCACACGCACGCACACGCACGCACATACACGCACACACGCACACACGCACGCACACACACTCACACACACCACACACACACACACAAACACACACTCACACACACACACACACACACGCACACGCACACCACACACACACACACACACGCACACGCACACGCAACACACACACACGCACACTCACACACTCATACTCACACACACACACACACACTCTCACACACACACACTCACACACGCACGCACACGCACGCACACTCACGCACTCACACGCACACACACGCAATCACACTCACACACTCACACACACACACACACACACACACACACACACACTCACACACACACACCACACACACACACGCTCACACACACACACCACACACACACAAACACACACACACACACACACACGCACACACTCACACTCACACACACGCACACACACGCACTCACACACACACACACGCACTCACACACACACACACAAAGAAACATAAAAAACAAACAATAATTAACCTACAATGAGGCAGATCGTAGTTCAGCACCGCTGTCTAGTTGTGGTAGGATAGACAATAGACAATAGGTGCAGGAGTAGGCCATTCGGCCCTTCGAGCCAGCACCGCCATTCAATGTGATCATGGCTGATCATCCCCAATCAGTACCCCGTTCCTGCCTTCTCCCCATATCCCCTGACTCCGCTATCTTTAAGAGCCCTGTCTAGTTCTCTCTTGAAAGCATCCAGAGAACAGGCCTCCACCGCTCTCTGAGGCAGAGAATTCCACAGACTCACAACTCTCTTCCATAGAGGGAGTACAGAGAAGGTTCACCAGATTGATTCCTGGGATGTCAGGACTTTCATATGAAGAAAGACTGGATAGACTCGGCTTGTACTCGCTAGAATTTAGAAGATTGAGGGGGGATCTTATAGAAACTTACAAAATTCTTAACGGGTTGGACAGGCTAGATGCAGGAAGATTGTTCCCGATGTTGGGGAAGTCCAGAACAAGGGGTCACAGTTTAAGGGTAAAGGGGAAATCTTTTAGGACCGAGATGAGAAAAACATTTTTTCACACAGAGAGTGGTGAATCTCTGGAATTCTCTGCCACAGAAGGTAGTTGAGGCCAGTTCATTGGCTATATTTAAGAGGGAGTTAGATGTGGCCCTTGTGGCTAAAGGGATCAGGGGATATGGAGAGAAGGCAGGTACAGGATACTGATTGGGGATGATCAGCCATGATCATATTGAATGGCGGTGCAGGCTCGAAGGGCCGAATGGCCTACTCCTGCACCTATTTTCTATGTTTCTCTGTGAGAAAAAGTGTTTCCTCATCTCCGTTCTAAATGGCTTACCCCTTATTCTTAAACTGTGGCCCCTGGTTCTGGACTCCCCCAACATCGGGAACATGTTTCCTGCCTCTAGCGTGTCCAAACCCTTAACAATCTTAGGTACACAAAAATGCTGGAGAA
The DNA here is from genome assembly GCF_010909765.2 of Amblyraja radiata. NCBI lineage: Eukaryota > Metazoa > Chordata > Chondrichthyes > Rajiformes > Rajidae > Amblyraja > Amblyraja radiata. Next base: position 42,405,874 of record NC_045976.1, read on the forward strand.
ACTCAGCGGTGCCTTAACAATCTTATATGTTTCAATAAGATCCTTCTAAACTCCAGAGTATACAAGCCCAGCCGCTCCATTCTCTCAGCATATGACAGTCCCACCATCCCGGGAATTAACCTGGTGAACCTACGCTGCACTCCCTCAATAGCAAGAATGTCCTTCCTCAAATTAGGAGACCAAAACTACACACAATACTCCAGGTGTGGTCTCACTGGGGCCCTGTGCGAGTGCAGAAGGGCCTCTTAGCTCAGGATGGCTCAGTTGCCGTGTCTGTTGGTGTCAGTCCCCGATGGTCAACAATAGTAACAGCTAGCCTTTGTTGGGCTCCAAGTGTGTTGCACAATTAACTAAATTCACTTCAACTCCCACTGGAAACGTGTCCAGTAAATTTCCCACACATCCGCCCCGTTTCCAATAAGCATTCCCACTGTCTGTCATGGAAATGAGACTTGCCAAACACTTATTTAATTATCTGTGTGTGTGTCCACACAAACTGTGCACTCTGTTGTGGCATGGACCATACGACAGAAGGAGTTCATGTTTTTTCAAGAGGCAATTTTACATCGAAGTTACATCCTCCACAGACAGACACAAATAGCCTGCTTTAGGCTAATTTAAGTTTAAAACGACAACAACTTGTAAAATATACCAACAATCTCAACGAAACTGCGACAAATGTCTCTCTCAAGAAGCAACTGTAACACACTCCTTTGCCTCTTGCATAAAACTACATAACTTTTGGAAAGAAATCTTTGAAATGTTCTCAAAATTATTAAAAACAAAACTGGTCCCCCACAAACTGGTCCCCCAGTCTGAAGAAGGGTTTCGGCCCGAAACGTCGCCTATTTCCTTCGCTCCATAGATGCTGCTGCACCCGCTGAGTTTCTCCAGCAATTTTGTGTGCCTTCGATCTTCCAGCATCTGCAGTTCCTTTTTGAACCCCATATAGAACTGATTATTTTCGGAACAGCAGAAGCCTGCTCTGAGCTATCAATATTTCAAAGACATTTCCTTAACTATGGCCTGATAATGGCGAATAAACGTATACTTAAATTTTGGAAAAATACATCTCCCCCAACTCTTAAAATGTGGATCACAAACGTGTCTGAGACGTTACATCTTGAAGATATGAGACTTGTCTTAGCAGGAAAATCAGAGCAATTTTCAAAGATATGGTCTCCTTTCATTGATTCATTACAAGGATAGTATGGTGCAACACAACTTTGCAATTAAACCGATTTACGGACTGGGTGATGGGCGGGGAGAGAAATGAAGCAGGTATATCATCACTTTTTTTTTTGTTTTTGTTTTTTTATTCCTTTAAGTTTTTAGTTACTCACTCTGACTACACTCATTTGGTAGCTTAGGGATTCTATTCTTACACATTCACTTTCACTTCCTTTCTTTCTTGGTCTTGCAGGTGCAGCAGGCAGTGAAGAAAGCGAATGGTATGTTAGCTTTCATAGCAAAAGGATTTGAGTCTAGGAGCAGGGAGGTTCTACTGCAGTTGTACAGGGTCTTGGTGAGACCACACCTGGAGCATTGCGTACAGTTTTGGTCTCCAAATCTGAGGAAGGACATTATTGCCATAGAGGGAGTGCAGAGAAGGTTCACCAGACTGATTCCTGGGATGTCAGGACTGTCTTATGAAGAAAGACTGGATAGACTTGGTTTATACTCTCTAGAATTTAGGAGATTGAGAGGGGATCTTATAGAAACTTACAAAATTCTTAAGGGGTTGGACAGGCTAGATGCAGGAAGATTGCTCCCGATGTTGGGGAAGTCCAGGACAAGGGGTCACAGCTTAAGGATAAGGGGGAAATCCTTTAAAACCGAGATGAGAAGAACTTTTTTCACACAGAGAGTGGTGAATCTCTGGAACTCTCTGCCACAGAGGGTAGTCGAGGCCAGTTCATTGGCTATATTTAAGAGGGAGTTAGATGTGACCCTTGTGGCTAAGGGGATCAGAGGGTATGGAGAGAAGGCAGGTACGGGATACTGAGTTGGATGATCAGCCATGATCAAATTGAATGGCGGTGCAGGCTCGAAGGGCCGAATGGCCTACTCCTGCACCTAATTTCTATGTTTCTATGTTTCTCTCTCTTTCTATTTCATTTTTGTTAAAATTTAAATGGAAGCTGTGCAATAAATGTATTATGACATATGCCGTGGTTTATACTTTTGTACACTGCTTCTAATAAAAAATATAAATAAAAAAAAAAAAAAAAAAAAAAATCTGAACGCAACGCAGCTAATGCACACCTCAGGACAACGGTGAGTAAGGTGGGCAAAAAATTGAGGCGCTATCGTGTACCCTGTTGGCGGAGTTTCCAGGACTCGCGCATTTACAAACAAACAAGTTGGGAGTTTTAATAATACAGTACATAGACGTGCAGCCCAGTTCAGTTCAGTTTCGTTGATTGTCACGTGTACCGAGTTGCGCGGGGATCGCTGGTCGGCGCGGACTCGGTGGGCCCAGTGCCCTGTTTCCGCGCTGTGTCTCTAAACTAAAGGACATTGAAATGTAGTGTTTAAGAAAAGAACCGCAGATGCTGGAAAAATCGCAGGTGGACGGAAAATGCTGGAGGAACTCAGCAGGGGAGGCAGTGTCTATGGAGAGAAGGAATGGGTGACGTTTCGGGTCGAGACCGGGAAGCATCTATGGAGCGAAGGAATAGGTCGGCGCGGACCCGAAACGTCACCTATTCCTTCGCTCCATAGATGCTGCCTCACCCGCTGAGTTCCTCCAGCATTTTTGTCCACCTAAAATGTAATGATCACTTCTGATCAAAACTGCAGACATAGAATTAAAGTCAAGGAGGGGCCAAGTATAAAGGAGATGTGCGGGGCAGGTTTTTTGTAGGCAGGCAGGTGGGTGGGTGCCTGGAACGAGCTGCCAGG